>NC_071531.1:93692273-93992273 GCF_026979565.1 Vidua chalybeata | reverse complement strand
GGAGCCTTTGACTTTTACAATTGTTCACAGCAAGAACAAAGCAAAGAGATTCAAATATTACCAGAGATGTATAATTAAAAATGTGTCCTGCCTGTGCTGACAAAGTGCTTCTGTGGCATTTCAGAGCTTGAGCAGAGTCAGACCCCTAGTCCCACTTAAGCAGTGGTGCAAAGGTCTCTCATAATACCAGCCTCTGGCTCTTTGTACTCTGGAGAGCCTGTAGGCTGCTCATGCCTGTTTCCCACGCTGAGGAAGAAGGAGCTTCCATCTATAACACACCAGAGAGAGGCTGGCACAATGCACAGGGAAAGCATTTTTTATACAAATGAATGGAACAAATTGTGCATCCCATCTCTCTAACAGAGATAATCCCTCTCAAGGTGCAACTTTTTCTTGTGCTTCTACTGGGAGGAGGCAGCTTTGCCCAACTGCCACCCCCTTGTCCTGGGGTGTATGTAGCCCTTTGTGAAAGGATGTGCACTTACACAAGGGAAGTACAACTTCAGAAAAATTATTTAGTGAAGTTTTCTATCTTGCTACCACTCCTAGGGCCATTTTTTTGTAAATTCCCAGAATGCAACACAGAGTGATTTTGAGATCAATTGTTAGATGGGGCTTGCTGATAATCCACTGTGGGAGAAAGGTCACATGTTATCTGAAGCAGCCATGTGTCATAATGATGACCTTTAAATTGGTATTGCATGCATTGCATTAAAATTTACAATAACTAATTATTAACAAAACCAAAGTGCTCAGAAATAAAAGTGGCTGAAGCTTCTTTATTGCAAAATGTCCTAATAGAAATTTTCAAATTAACATCTCACTTGAGAACATTTTGGATTAGCCAGAAGGCTGTAAACTGGGCTGAAAATTTCCAGAACTTTCATGTCTTAGATCTTGAGCTAGAAAATTGGAGTTTGCATCTCAGACTGTGAGTTTGCACTGAAACAGAGTTAGCACAGCCTCAGAGAAGAACTGCAGTAACCTACAATCTGAGAGACCTCAAGAGGACTTTTAGGCTATTCCCCTTTGCCACATCAGAACCACCGGTGTCACCCTGATGTAAGTTTCTCAGACATCTTTTTTAAGACCCCCACTGACAGACTATAGACCCTGTTCAAATGATACATTTCAGTACCCCACTGATCATTAGAAAGTTTTACCATGCTTTCGTAGTGTAAAATATCTTCTTGTGTTCACCGTCAGTATGCAGAACATGTTATGTTCTTGTTCTTTGCCTTCTGCCTTCCCTCTGCAGGTCAATCTGGTTCATCTTTTTCTTGTAGGTCCTGGTTTCCAGACTCCTTGTTTCATCTAGTGTCTCAACCTGCACACTAAATATTAATTTGAGCATGTTCAGAGCTAGTTACATGTCTCACAAGTTCATCTGGAAAAAAATACCAAAAAGACTTCTAGCAGTTGAGGCCATAGCAGAATCTGGGCTCTCTGTAATGCCCATGGGACTGGCAAGTTGCGCGGACACTGACATAGATGTTATCCTTCATGTTCACTTTCATCTTCTCTGCAATCATAGTTGCAAAAGTCACAGTTCCATTAATGATATTAATTCCTGTAGCATGTTTTTCTTACTCCTAGAGTATCCTAAGAAACGTGTTTCATTTGTTTGTGTAAATTGATTAAAACTAATCCAAGGTTGTGCTTACACTACGAAGGATCCCTGTACAGATAAATAGAAAATTCATCAAAACACAGTTCCTGCCAGATTGGTTCTCAGGAGATTTGCAGCCTGATTCAGGTGAAAAGGGAATCTTATTCTCTTTTAAGTTCCTAGGCTGAATGTCTCCTCACTCCCTTGACTAACTCCAGCACAGCACGAAGCTCTGTTGATGGAAGGCACATGGTACCCCAAGCACTCTGGAATATCACACAGGCAGAGGAGGGTGGATGTGGACAGAGTGACAGAGATGATGAGAGAACTGAAGCAGGAAGGCTGGCAGGACCTCAGCAGGTGGCACTCTTCCCTCTGGATCAGCGTGGGGAGGGAGCTGCTCCCAGCAGTGCACAGCATCACTCTGCTGACACACCAACTCAGGGTGCAGTGCGAAATCCAAAGCCTTGACCTCTTTTGATCGCTGGGGTTTTTTTATGGAGTCGTCCTTGATTCATGTATAAAAATAGTTTACTAAAGGCTCTTGAAATTTCAACTCAGATAATCTGCCTAATGAGATGTCTATCTATAGCCTGTAAATTATTCTTTGCTCCTTGCTCAGGGAGTGCAATCCTAACACAACTGTGCTTTGATGTCAGACATCACTGTCTTTCTAGACAGCAGTGGTCCTGGACTGTACAGTTGGAGCATTTTGAGATGCAAATCCTTGTATTCTTACAGACTGTATTCTGTGTTGTGCTGGCTTTTCAGCCAGTCAGTCAGTCTGTTTGCAGAGTGAACTTAACAAGAGCTTAAACAACATAAACTCAAAGTGTAATGTGGTATGATTGTACCCTTACTTCTTAATGAACTATTTAAACAGGGAATCTGATCTGGGTGTCTTGTTCACCCTAGCCCTATCCCTTGTAGCAATATAAAGAAAAGAAAAAGAAATTTTGGCAATAAATGGTTATAATGAGTTTTAACCCCCAAGCTGTACCTGTACCGAAGCCTCAAGGATTTCCTGCCTGCTTTCTTTAAGTGTTATTTTCTGACACTATATCTGAAGTTTCATTTAAGTCTCTGTATCACAGTAGGAATTCAACCCAGGGTCAGGATTTTCTGATTCTTTGCTGACAGAGGCTTGAAGAGTTGTTGACTTTGCTTAATTAAGGAGCCTCCCTTTGTTACAGTCTCTTCAGAAGTTTTGGGTAGTGGGTAGTTCTGTGTCGATTTATTGGCATTTCTCTCCTCAGGGTATATTTTTATTAAGACATATCAGAAGAATGACTTTTTCTACTAATCACTGGGGGTTTTTGTATGAGAGGGCTCCTTAAGACATCTAGCTTGAGTATACTTATGTTCCACTGGCTGGCCTGTTCTTTTACACTGAGAGAGACTGATTTTGATGCCTAACTGTCCAGCTGTGTATGCCTCTGTGATGTGGAGTTCTATCTCCTGTGAACTGATTGAAATCCCATCAGCAAGAACAGCTTGTTCCTCTTGGGGAAGCAAAACCTTTTTTTGCTCCCCAGAGCCCTGGCTAGGCTGTCATACCTGTGGCTCTTCACTGGCACATGTGTCACACACTTACTGTCCTCCTGCAATGCCATTCTCTTAGGATGTGGCAAATGAGAGTATGGTGGGTTTTGTTGACTGTCTGACACAAAGTACATTGGGACAGTGAATTTTTTCCCTGTTGTAGCTGGGTTGGAAGTTTGTGGCCAAGCTGCTCACCCAGTCACTGCCTATTGGACATGAGTGATCTTTAGTGGGGAGTCGTACAAAGGAGGTTGCAAAAGAAGTAACTCAGCCTTTCTCACAGTGGCTGAGGTGGTGGTGTCCAGGGAGTGTACATCCCTAATTTGGGTGGGCTACCTGGGGAGTTCTGGCAAAGGAAGTATACTTCTGCTTTATTCACAGCAGGTATGCACATGATATGATCTTTTCTGAGAAATACGTATCATATCCATTAAATATCCATAATTCCCAGATCATTTGAGATACAGCCCATAATGGTTGAAATTCAAGATTAATTTCTTTCACCACATCAGAGGTTCATGAGGTTCAACAATAGAGATGAATTCCAAGACTTAATGCATGATCTCAGGCTAAACTAAAAACCTGCAGTGAGGACTAGAGTAGGTCCAGATTCCCCGGACAATAAAGTCATCTGGGCCAATCTTGATATCAAACCACATTGATAGGAAGTGCATGTGCATGGTAGACATTCTTATATCAAACAAGCCTGTGGAAGGTTTTTTTTCCCTTTAGACATGTAATATTCTAGGATACTAAAAATTATGTTAAAAAGGTCCCCTCAAGCTCTTAAAGGAATTACTGGTATCAGACATTCTCCAACTCTAAAGCTCAAGTTCATTATGGGGTAAACAAAAATTATGTGGAAAACTAAAATTATGTACCATATGGCACATCTGAAATACTCAGTAATTTGGAGAGATGGTTTGCTCAAAACAAATTTTACAGCAAACCAAGCTGTAAATTTTTTATAGCTTTGAAAAATCACCATAAAAGAAATAAGAAGGCAAAGCACTGAAATGTGTACCCTGTCCCACTTGTATTCTTTTCATTGTACATAAGCAGGCATGAGACCTTTTCAACTATAAATCAGTGATGATTAGCATTTTAGTGTAGGGACCTGAAAGCATTCTGTAGACATGACTGAGTTCATACCCAGTGTTTCCTGACAGGCATTTCTGTAATAATACATTTAATCTGATTCTGGAATGTTTGCATTCCCTGCTTGCTTTGTCAGCAGAAAGATAGCCACATGCAAAGAGGTGGATTGCAATATTTAAGTTTTCAGACCCAAGAAGGACACTATCATCATTTTGCAGCTGGAAGGCAGAAGGTCAGAATGGAAGTGATTGCCCAGCTTCCTCCATGAGGTCTTTCACAGAACTGAAAGGATCAACCAGGTCTTTTCATCTTCAGTCCTGCACCATCAGTCACAAGATTGTCTTTCCTGATCTGCCGGACTCCCTTGTGCACTCCCATCAACACTTGTTTGCTTCTTCCTGCCTAACCCAGAACATACAAAATACCATTATCTAGAATACTATTTGCTCCTTCAAACTTACAATACAGTAAGGTACATCTTGAACATTGCTGTCTGAGGCATTCAGGGTACTGTAATACACATTAAAATCAGTGTAGTTGTACTTTTTAGTGAGTCAGCATCCCAATAACATGGTTAACAGCCTCCCAGTTTATACCCTGTTCTGTCTGCAAAGGTTGCATTTGCAAAGCAAAGTCTTCTGGCAGCTAAGAAGATCCCTCACTCAGCTGTAGCACACAGCTGAGGGTCTTAAGGATAAGAGTTCCCCCAGTCTGACTGACAGGTACACAGCTGTGGTAGGCATTTCAACACAGCAGGTCCTGGGTCATGCTGATTTCCAGTGTGTATCGTCTGGCAGTTCTCATTCATTGGAGCAGCAGGTCATCTCCTGGAATGGCCTGTTCTTTCTCTACGGTTTTGGCTGGCATTTTTTTGGTTTTGTTTTTGGGGGAAAGAGGTTGGGGAGAGAGGGCAGTGTTTTGTTTTTATGGCTTGTTTTGTTATTTTCATTCTTTAGGGTCTAAAAAAGGGAAACTGTAAGCATAAGTGAGGCTGCTGGGACCCACACATTTAGTTGCACAGATCAGCCATCTGCTTTGCATGCTCTACCATCGCTCCTTGTTATGCACTTATTATGGGAATATTTATTCTGTGAATGACTAGCTGTTTGCTCTTGATATGCTTCCATCTGCATATATATTTGTCAAACCACTCCCCTTAGGCATATGAAAGTTTGGCTTTCCCTTTCAGATGGCTATAATTATACAATTAGATTTGCCATATCGTCAGCAGCATGCTCAGCTCCCACATCCACTGCAGGATGGACATGTGGAAGATGGACTGGCAAAAACAATTTGCTCAACTCCTCGGGTGTGAAAAAGGTTGAGTTTTAGAGTGATAGACAGTAAAGATGAAACCTGTGTAGGAATTTTGGAAGCCTTAGAGCTAACAATGTGATAACAAATAACTGGGGATGAGCCATAGACACATCTGGATATAAATAAAGGCAATGGATTGCTAGGAATGATGAAGTGGCCCTGTTGGATGATATGTGCCCCATACCCGGCAGATTTGCCTTCACTGAAGCTCCCAGTGAGTTATGAGGGGAGCTATCTGAGGAGAAGACCCCATATGGGCCTTCCTTCTGAGAGGATCTAGAACAAGACGGAGTTGCAGTTAAGGGTGGGAAAGACAGGTTCTGATTCCTGAACTATTTAAACTTTTCAGACTTGTGCAGTTCATGCACCTTACATGCAGGAGAAGAAAAGCAACCAAAGTAAAGATGGCTTGGGATTTAGGGCTTTGTTTGCTTGCTATCTGCTGGTTTTATTTCTTTTTTCCTTCAGCAAATGACTCAAAATTACTACATTGTTACTATTTTCTCACTAACTCTGCTTTTGTTAAATTCTAACTAAATCCTAAGAGACAAGGCCAGATCCTCAGCAGTGTCCATCACATTTGGCATATGGTACCACTTTTCTTGATTAGCTTTAACTTCCAGAAATCATGTACTTTTGAAAATCAATTATTCTCCTTCTCATGGTAATCAACATGGTAGCATTTTGTCTTCAATAAATTATATCCCAGGAGCATGGATGTTTTAAGTACTTGTCAGAGACCCAGCTGGGGAAATTATGTGTTCAGGCATATCTCACTCTAAATAATTTTTAAAATAAACACTTTGCTTTGTCTTGTGTATGAGTTATGACTGTAATGACTTCTGGTTCGGAGTTTCCTTTCTCAGAGTTTCCTCCCTCCAGACTTCTCCTGATGATAATGCTGCTTAGTGTGGAAATGAGCCTATGTATTTACCTGACATTTTACAATGTCCTGTTGGGCTGCTTTGAATATTGAAAACTATTAATGCCCTGAATCTCATATTGTAAAGATCAGAACTGACTCCTCAGCAAAGCATACAGTAGATCAAAATCTCAGTTTTGGGGATGAATATAGCCAGGAAGTGAGCACTGGACTTTTGGGGAATGCACAGGTAAAGCATAAGGTATAGTGGCTTACTGGAGGCAGTTCAGTCCCTGAACATCCTTCAGCACAATGAGCTCCAGCAGACTTTGGCACAAAATTGCAAGAGCTTTGTAGAATGCAGCAATTCTACTGATGACTGTGGTGAAGGCATCTATTTTCTCTGTTTAGCCCACCTTATCCAAGGAACTCTTGATGAACTTTGCATATTGAAAGACAAAAGATAGATCTGGGATGTTCATGCATAACAGCTTTTATTGTGGAAGATTTTCTTTTTTCTTGTTGTTTTATTACCTCCCAAGAAGCATTGGTTAGAGTTGTTTGTAGAGTTGGTTTATTTGTTCTGTTTGATTCATGGCTTTTGAGTGAGTATATTGATGTTACACAACATCCTATCATTAACTGCTCCTCTGAAGGTTTTCTTCAAGTGTTTTGCAAATCATTGCTACATTATAGGCTCACTGTTGGGACCAATAATTTAAGACATGTACTTGTAACTTAAAATTGCTTTGCACATAATGCAAAAGCAGGCAAAATTGTGGCTACTTGAGTATTTGAGAACACTGTTGTCAACAGTGTCAACAGTGTAAGAAGACACTGTGCAAATGAAGGCTTTAATTCTAGTCCTGCAGATCCGGGGATACATTTGTTCCCATGGAGCTTTGCAGGAGCCCTTCTACAGGAATTTCTTCAAGGCCTCAGAGCACCATGCCCAGGGGAAAGTTCAGCAGCATTGCAAGCATCTAGACCTTAGGTTCCCAACTTTTAGATTGCTGATTTCTCACTAGAGTACATTGATAATGTAATTTTTCTTGTTCCATGATTGTCCTCACACATTCTGCATCCTTACTTCTCCATTGCCAGCTTTCCAGGACTGAGAGTGAGGTTGAAAACTGGACTTTATTTGGCTAACATCACCCAGAGACACTGGGGTGTCTCTGCACCATGCTGTCATGTGAATATGATATAGGACTATATAACACAGACATCCAACATTGCTTCATAAGGATCTATATGGATCTGATCTCTGTACTTCATCTGTGACATGGTCATGAGTCACCACTCAGGTCCCTCCCAGGTCCCTCATAGGACTCCTTCACATTTTCACTCCAGTACAAATGATTTCATAGATATAGAGTCAGTTTATTCACCATGGAAGAGAATTTATTTCTGTTTCCTTAATGTGCTGCTTCAGGGAAATTAGAAATAATTGCAGAATAATCAAAAAGAACTTGCTGTCAGATGAAAAAGATAATTTGTATGAAAATCAAGAGGAAAAATATTGTTTAAGTAGGCTGTATTTTCTTTGGATACATGTACCTCAACATAAGAATTTCATTTATAACACTTGATATAAATAGTGTGATAACACTTCACAGAACCTCCACTTATCAGGGGAATTCCAACTTCTTACAGAAACTGAAGCACGCTGGTTGTCATGCCATCCTTGTAAATATTTTATGTTGGCTTAAGACTCAAGGGCAGATGTCTATTTTTACTTAGTGTTTGTGAAGAATTATGAACCTAAAAAGCTCTTGGTATAAAGCATTTATCAGTAGCAAAGCCAGTTCAAAGCTGTGTCCAGAAACAGAAATTGCAGAGCACCTTTTTTGTTTGTTTTTATATTATACTTAATGTTTGCTGTACTTCTCTGGCAAACATGTCTGTAATAAATAGTTGTTCCAAATAACAACATACATTCAACAAAGTAGCTTGGAAGTCATTATTCAGAAAGTGTAGCCTTCCTTTTCCCTGAAAGCAACTGCTTTGCATTGACATCTTCAGCAGTAACTTGCTGTTTGTACTCTTTTTAGGTTTTTTGGGGTTTTTTCTTTTTTTTTTTTTTTTTTCTTTTTTCAGCTGCAGCCTATTATTGCCTGCCCGCCAAAATAATGAAATTCATAGACTGGCAGAGATGGTGCATCCTGTATTGTCTGGTGTCCCAACAAAATTTCCTGGCTATCTACTGGTTTCTCAAATAAATTATGTAAAACTTCTATTTGGGTCATAATCTGAAGTTCTTAAAACCACAAAAAATGTGTCATGTGCTCATGATTAAAGTGAGAAAGTTTAAGAGCTAAAGACTATTACTGTGCAGATTAGCAGTGTAAATGTTGAGCTGCCTGAGCCATATGGACTGGCTTCTCAGCTGCATTTGTGTTTGCACACAAGGCAGAGAGATTCATTCAGACACTTACATTTACCCAGCATTAATATTGATTTTAAAATTCAGATTTCAATAATTTCATGCTCTTTCTGTATCCCTGGCAGGTTCTCAAAGCCAGGCACATTACCAGTGTGCATGGCCATTCCTACTTGTCAGCTTCTGCTTGTGTGAGTGCCAGGCTTGACTCGGTGCTGCTGCGAGAGGCCAGTGTGTGACATCAGTACTAATTAAGTTTGAATACAGAGCTATGTTTGAGAGCCAAAGGAAGTGCAGGAAGGAAGCTGAGTGTCAGTGAGTCATGTCAGATGAATGCATGGCAAGCGGTTATTGATAACATACAGCCAAACCACAATGTTGATTTTGGAAGATTTGGCATGGGAACTAAAAGCAGCATCCTGACCTCAGCAGCGATTTGTTTGTATTTAGCTTTCCAATAATGCTGTTTTGGTTTATTTGGAAGAATTGTTTTCAGATTCTCTGTCTTTATTTATCTCACAGTTCTTGCTAGAATAAGGACCCTCAGGGACTGGAAACATTTAATCTGTGTGAACAAGGCCTCAGCATTTTTCTGAAGACTGTCTACCATTTTCTGTGTGAAGGAAAAATGTCTCTTTAGTGGCAGGCACCCTGCCTTGTAATTTCCGTTGTGTGAGCTTGGACATCTGTGTGATTACCCTCTGGGAACACTTGCAGCTTGACACACATGCATCTAGTCTAGCTATTTTTAATCATTGCTTTTCAAGTATCTGTAGTGAGTTTGGTGACATGAATGGGAATAGTGTTTTCCAAATTTGAGTCCTATGGTATTTGCTTTTTGTAGTTCCTCAACCCCACTAAAATCTCAAAGTATCATAAAGGTTAATCACTTCCAACTGTCCAGGAAACTTCATTTCTTGAAAATATTACAGTGCCCACAGAACTTGAATGTAAAGTCACATTTGAAGAAATAAGAAATATCAAATTTCCATTTTAAGTGTAGCCATAGTTATTTAAGAGCATGACCTACTGGGAACCAGGTAGTCTTTAGGCTTTTTAAAAGTTATTTTCAAATTAAAATACAATTGTTTGTGTTTCTGGCTTAATTTATAGGAAAGATGATAGTTTGGAATCAGCAACAATTACTATGATAATGGTTCATTTTGCTGGAGAGTTTTTTCATTTTAGTCCTTGGGACAAAACTGATCCCAGGTAACACTCATTTCCTTACTTATCCCATTCTGTCACTGCTCCAGGGACTATACCTTTACTGTTTACCTTTTTGCAAGAAAAACTTCTGTACCACATCTGCCATTGTCAGTGTGTGAAGTAGCTGTAAAACAAGACCTGAAGAGTAATGATCCATTTCAGGTCTCAGCTTTCTAACTGACTCTTATTTTAATCAGTAAAAGACACTTGAAAAAGCACAGCATAGTATTTGGACTCGTGAAACAGTATTTTAAATGAGGTTACAGAAGTAAAATTTGATTATATAAATCTCATTCTACTGATCAAGTCATGAAGAATACCTTGTATTACAAGTTATAAACTGGTTATTTGAAGGTTAATAGAGCAGGGGATGAAAAAAAAAAAAGGCTTTAAAGAATTTCTGTAAACTATATTTCATTTCCTTGGCCACAGTGTAGGATCAGGTAGATCTAAGTCACTTCTGAGAGCTGTTTGTATGCTCTCTTCTTGAAGACCTCTCATGACAGAGACCCAAAATCTCACCATGCAACCATTGTTTTGCTATGTTTTAACATTAAAAATTACATTCTTGAAAGTGTAATCTGAAGTTTCTTGCACATTAAAATAATTTCCTCTTGTCCTCCTCAGCTGTGGAAAAAAGATTTTTCCTTTCTCGTTATAACATATGTTTGGAAACTACTCTCAGGTTTCAGCCCACTCTTTTCTAGATTAACAGTCCTACTTCATCTAGTTTTCCTTTGCAATCAACTTTTTCAATATCCGTGATAATTTTTTTGTTTCTGGTCTCTGGTCTATGCTCTTTTTGACATGCATTGCCTAAAACTGACTTCTTCGGATAAAAGCAGTTCAGTAGGAAGCACACTAAAGTTCATGGAGCTCTATCTGACACAGGAGACTCTTAACTCACAAAAGTAACCCCTCTGGATTCAGCAGGGACACTGAACTAAATGCTTCTTTGTGAGAAAGGAGTGCAGTCCTGCCACTCAGATCTACCAAACTTTACTGCAGAGATCATTTTCCTCATCCATCATTTCAGTTGTATTTTTTCATTCCCCAAGCCATGCCTCTGTCTTTTGCTGTATTAAAGGTAAGGTCTTTATTTTCACTTGCAAATTCCTTAATAGCCTATTCCTTTCTTATCATGTACACTTCTTGGCATACTCACTCACCTTCCATCTCTCCATTCCCCAGTCCCAAATTCCTAGATTTGAAAGTTCCTTTCTGATCTCTCTTAACTGGGGCCTCCCACTTTAGGAAAATTCTTTGTAAACAGCCAGGGCACAGCAACACCCTTCCTTTTAAAGCCTTCTTAAAACTCTGTTTCTGCAAGCCTAGGTGGGAACTGGGCCACTTGTACACTACAGAACCCAGCACAGCTGTGGTGCTTCTTTTTTCTCTCTGGTCTGCAGGCATGTTGCCTCATCTCTCCTTTACACTTAGGAGGAAAGCTTTTTGGAATATAGGCCGTGATTTATGTGTCAAATGAGAAGTACTTCATACAATAGATTGGTCTAGAGTTAACATGATAATCCTGAAAACAATGCTGGTAAATGTGCTAGAGAGATATGGCAGATCCTACTGCTCCTTGTACAAGGAGCCAAGTATTTCCAAGAGAACTCTTATATCTTCACATATGTTTTTCCAACCCATAGAATTATGCTTTAATGGTATTTCCACAGGAGAGCAAGGCGAGCCAAGGACTGGTCATTACAGTGGCTTTTCCATGTAATTGAGTGGTTCAAGAAAACATTATGAAATATTATCTTGGCAAATGATGTAAATGTGAAGAACAGCTGGTAATCCCATGAAGATCCTGCTCATCTATAAATTAATACATGCCACTGGGGATACTGACAATTTGTCTTAGAAGTGAAATGGTTGGGAAGAGATTTTGGCACTCAATCAGCAAAAGATATGACACTCATAAAAACAGAACTATGTTTATGACACAGTAAACAGTTAATTGGTTTTGGATGTATTTATAAGAAATCAAGCATCTATTTCTGATATCTATGTGTATGTGAAAAATTAAATTTCATTCCATCGGGAAAGAGTCAAAACTTGCTTTGTTAACTTTTCAGAAGGATATGGCTTCTACCAAAAGAGCTCAATAAAATGTATTTGCTATTTTGAGGGCTTCTTGATTGAACAAATGGTTTTCTTACAGCCCTCCTCCTCCACTGCTTCAGTTTTACAGCATAATGAAAACAAGATGCAGCAAACTGCAAGTGAGGTAGGATCAGAAGAAGAGTTTTAGAGGGGTAGCAACTGAAGACATTGCTTAACAGTTACATAACTGGAAGGAAGGCCAGAAGACATAAATGTTTCTCATTTATCCGGGCCTATGTAGATATGCACTCAGACGTAAAGAAAGAATGGCTGCTAAATATGCCCTGGTGCCATAAATATGTATGTGATAAATAGGAAGATAATCAGACATCCAGAAAACTAAATTTGCTTTATGTAGTTACATTTAATGTAGATTTGTTTGCAGTAGACTGTCAACTTTGCTATGTGCATATGGGAGGATTGATATTACCTGTTTTATTGTTACATGGTACACAGCACCTCTGTGCATCCTTCCATCCAGGGACTCCCAAACAGAAACAAGGTAGTTTTATGTATGTACTAGTGAATACCTTCAAATTAATACCCATCTCTGTATTCCCTGCCTCGCTTCTTCCTAGAGTATGTACTCTTCCACAGAGAAGCCCTCTCCACCTATTTGGTGCAGATCCCATCATTTCAACTTAGGAAACCTACTTTCATTACCAAATTAAGAGTTCAGTGCTCTCACTCTTGTTTTTATACAGCACTATGAAAATCAAAGAGTTTTTGCCTCTATATTTTGTATCTTACCTGTCTTCAGGTCTGCTCTTCTTCATTACCTCTTCTCGCAGGTGACAAGTGACAGGATGAGAAGAAAGGGCTCCAACTTCCACCAGAGGAGGCTTAGATTAGGTATTAGGAAAAATATTTTCACAGAAGGGGTTAGAGAGCATTGTAATAGACTGCCTAGGGAAGTGATGAAGTCACCATCCCTGAAAGTATTCCAAAAAACGTGTGGATATGGTACTTGAGGGCATGGTTTGATGGTTAACATGGTGGTGGTACAGGGTTAACAGTGACTTGATGATCTTAAAGGTATTTTCCAACCTTAGTGATTCTATTATATGTGTTATCTTGTTTCTGTTAATGATGGTTAGCTGATTTTAGATTTATTTTGTCTTATTTTTATTATGAGAAAAACAGGCATCTGGTCACTGTCTTCTCTATGCAGAATTTTGCACATTTAAGTTTTTGCAGTATTTTTATGTTTGATACTTTTTGAATATAAAAACACCTTTTTATTGAGTGAGGTGTAAAAATACACCTCCAAATGTTTGGGGTTTGTACATGGGAAAGAAAAGGAGAACCAAAGTGAGCACTAAAATTTTCTTCCAAGTGGTTATTTTTTTCCTACTCCAGATTACAGGCTATGACTCTAGACACAGGCTGAATTGTGATCCAGATTGTGACTGTTTCCTTTGTGGTCAAAGACAAAAATGCTTCTGATTGCAGACCTGCATCCCAGTTTCCATCCTATAGCCTCAGGAAAAAGGGAAAGGACAGCCTTAATTGTACTCTTCCTTCCTTTGAATATCTAGTGGCATTTCCAATAAAGCCAATCCATTCTGTACCTGAGAGGAATATCATCTATCCCTACATCTGCTATTCAGTTCAAATAGCCTGGGGGATATCTAGAGTTAGGAATCATTCTGTGAAAGCCCTCCTGAGGTCTTTTGATACAGGATCCCACATCAAATTGATAAGCTGCATCTGCCTTCTCTGACCTATGCAGTGATGCTGATGGATAAGACTCTATTTCTGTTAGTTCACTTGCTTTAGCAAGCACTGGCTTAAGTGCAGCTTCTGCTTTGTGTAATGGCAGATGCTGCCAAATGTGACTCACGTTTTCTCTTTGTTCCGTGGTACAGCAGGCTCTCCAGTTGCTTCTCAGCATGAGGAGCAAACTTATTTCTTAATTAAAAAAACAAACAAACAAATTGGCAAGAGCCTCAGACAGCAAGATGTTTTGGGTGAAAGGCTGTGCTCATTAGCATTTCTTCAGTGAAGAACAGCAAATCTCCAAACCACGCTGTCTGGGACAGGATCCTAACCCTATGAAACTGTATGACTCTGGAGAGGATGGAAGATAGTATCTCTCCAAGAATAAACAGCTTTTCTATCACATTTTCCTTGCTGGCTGTCCAGGATGCATGACACACGATAGTGTAATGCTTTCCTTTTTTAGAAAGAAAGACTGCAATGATGGAACTACTCTATGTGATTTAGTTTATCATATGAATTTTCTGTAGTATAGGATGTCCACTCTTGTCTTCTGGACAAGATTGTCTGAGTAGTTAGAAGAGTTACCACTGCCAGAAACTCTGCCCACACCTATTTACCAAATTTACAGTTTACAGCTTACTCTCTTTGCAGGTGTGCTGGAAAGATGAAGAATTCCTTGCTTTGCAATATCTTTCTTCTTTGTCCCCTTCTTCTGGAGAAACCAGGCTGTTCTCTTCTGCTCACTTGTATAGTACTACCCAAATGGGATAGAATTCCTGTAATTTCAGAAATACAGGTGCAGAAGTTTGTTCCAGCCACCTGCAAGGAAGTGGGATGGAGGTCCTGTTAAGTCTTTCCTTTTCATCCAGAGCCCTCATGCAGTTCTTCTCTGGAGGGTTTCAGAACCCACCACAACAGCCTTCAGGAGAGCGCATTGTTGTCTGCTTGGAGGATATGTGAATGTAGCTGTGCAGTGAAATGCACTTCAGAGTACTGAACAGAGCTGCACTCTGCTTAACCGAGCAGTGGTAGAAAGGACACTCCTGTATGTGGTAGAAAGTTGAATCCAGCCCCAGCTACTTGGTTTGCCACCATCAGATTATCTCATGTGAGCTCTGAGTGGAACTAAACTGTCTCACACTTGATTTTGTTTTGGATCCATGTGAAATAACAGGAAATCCCAACTCTTCTGCTTCAGAACCAGAGTCTGTTTGCAGGCTCTCTATTCCTTTTGCTTTCACTGAACCACCTTGCATTGCAAATCTGCTTCTTCTTAGAGACTTGACAAAGCCAAAGCAAAATGGTATGAATGTGATTAGGATAGTCTAGCACAGTCCCATAAAACTCAGGTTGGCAACTGCACTCAAACTGTTTCCTTATGCATCTTACCTGCCAAGAACAAAAAGTAGCTGGAAAGACAGGTTCAGTCAGAGCTGGAATTTGATTTCTGAGTGGAGCCAATAAATCTAAAAGCAGTTCTTTTAAAGAGTCTTTGCTTTATATTTTTTTCCCTTTCCAGTTACGTCTGCTTACATAATCTCTTCTTTGTCCTGTATTCAATCCTCATTAAAGCTCTGTTAGATTTTTATTTATACTTTTCTCATACCAAAATATAAAACAAAGTTTGGAGAAGTAAATTTGAGGAAGAAAGCTGTAATTTAGGATCTCTTCCAATTTCAGTCTCTAGCTTGGGTTCCTCACTGCTCATCTCATCACGCTGAGCTCTCATGAGCTGGCAGCTGTTGTGGTCCGTGCATCCCCAGTCACTCTTGAACTGATCTGAAAATTCCTGCCAGTTGCAGGAACTGACTGACAGATTGGCCTGTTTTTAGGTCCTGAGCTGTGTTACAAGCAATTGCCAGGTTTGTCTGTTTCTGCAGGGAGTTTTTCTCCCCATCCTGGAGAAATTTTTAGTTGGCATCACTGATACCAGATCAGAGTACTTTTTGTAGCACATGATTTGATTTCTGTACTTTAGGTTGTTTTCTTTCCTCTCAAATGACTGTACTTTACCTACTGATAAAATTCCTTTTCTACAGTCTTTGATTAATAAGTAACATGGACTGTGCTGGCTTGGGAGCAGAGGACTCAGAGCAAAGTGCTGCATTTTAATATGAAGTGAAATGAATCTATTTGCACAAAATTATGTGGAAAGAATACACTTCTAAGAAACCATGTTATTGAAACATGCTCTTCTGCTTCTATTAGTTTGATCCGCAGATTTGCTAATTCTAATTTCATGTAGGCTTAAGATGACCTGTTTCTCAATGTAGAGATACCCGTCCTGCATACAACACCATTTGAATGCAAAGATCCATCCCTGCTGATGATGATTCTGTACTGTACTGTTACAGGTTTTCTCATCAGTGGCAAAAAACCATGACATTATTTAGTTGGCTTTAAAGAGAAACCATGTGGGAAGTGCAAGGTATAGAAATTACAGAGATGCTGCAAGGAACAAAGAAATTAATTAAAATGAACAAAAAAAGTAGGTCAATTTTGGCCTAACTTTGTTAAAGTTGTTCCTTTTAAATATGAAGAGCAAAGAAAATAGGCAGATGGGAGTACAGAAAAGGGAAATAAGCCAAAGTGATTAGCCTGGTGACCTTCTCTTATTTCTGGTGGATTTTGAATGTATGTGCACTGTGCCATTGTTTCTGATGAATAAAATTAACATATTCAATTTATATCCTAAAAGAAGCCTAAATTCAGTAATTTTCTAAAGTACTGCAGTTCCAATTTAAGGTGCAAGTTTTAACTTCAGAAATTGTTTGTTATTATTGTTATTTTTCTATATTTTGCATATTTATGTGTTCAGATCGAAGATGCCTAAAAAAAGAGAATAATAGTTTTATAAAATAGCATTTGTGCTAATTAAGAAAAGAAAATAGCTCAGAACAATGGCATTCCCCTGGGGTTTTGTTCATATGCCATTTTTAAACAGTTGAACGTTGAGTCACTCAGTAACAGATTAGCTTATTCATCAGCTTTCTAAGAGCTAAATTTCAATGGATTTCTTCCCTTTCTTATATTCTTTCAAATGATTTATATAAAGGAAGGTTTTCACTGTGTTGGTAAGGGTTTCCCAAGAACTTTCCAACTAATGCTTAGTTAAATAGATTGAGTAGAAATTTATACTGTAATTAGTTTGATGAGTGGATTGTTGCACAAACCATATTATCTAGAGTTTTCTACTAAGGAAATGAAAACCTAAGGCGAAGAAAATTAAGGTACTTCACTTGTGGCTGTTATTTATTATTTTAAAACATAATTGAAATTAAAACTTTTTAAGCACCTTGTAGTGTTCTGTTTAACTCTTCTTTGAATGTTTGCTAGGCATTTTGGGAGGCTTGTTATTTGGGTGACATCCACAGTGTCTTTTTTCAGGGTGGCCAGAAACAAAAATTTCAAAGGCCTACTCATTATAGCCTAGTGAGTAAGCTTACATGGAATATGCTGCTAACAATATGGGACTTAACCTCCACCCAGAAGACTTGGCTCCTGTGTAGAAATAGGTTTATTCAAGCAATTTTATTTCAAAAAATGCAGTGGCTTGAAAAATAATGAGTATGGATATTTGTGACATCCAAAAAGGTGTCTGAGTTCTTTTTGCTAAACACTAGCACTCAAAACCCCCTATAAGAAATGTATGTCATAGTGTAATTTCCTGTTTTACAAAAAATCTGCTTCCTATTTCCATTTTTAAAATTCATGGCTTTGGATGTTGGTGTTCTGTGGTTACAAATTAAGACAGAGGTCTTGATATACCTTTTATAAATATGCATTTCTCAACTTCTTCCATGTTATAATTTCCTTCTAGGAGTAACTGTTCTTTTCTTTTCATGCTCTCTCCACAGTTTTTAACAACTCTGAGTGGTTCCTCTGTGAATCCTCAGAAAATCTGTGATTCTTTTGGGAGATGGTCAATGCTTCTTCCATGATGTCCTTCATGACACTGCACACTAATTCACAGAAAGTCATTGCCTTGTTATCCATGTTATTCTCCTTTCTTCTCTGTGAAGAACATCTCATGAACCTTTTTTAGCTTGAGCAAGCCAGAGAGTGGTGTCACTGAGCTGTGATGGTGACAGACTACTCCATTTATTTAGGAAATAAACGGACTCTCTTCTTGCTGTAGCTCTCCCAGGTGCAAATGTTTCCATACTGTCCTACACTTTACCACCTGGCCAGTTACTACATCCCCAGGTCTCATTTTCAGGCTGCTCATTTCAGATGCTGTAACCTGTTTCAGCTGCAGTGATTTTAATGGTATGTCTTGGGAAACCTGCTGCCTTTTCAGTGGAAGAGGTGATGGAGGTGCTTGCAAGAACTGTTCCAACAGCAAATCCTGGGGAGATGAAGGGGGGAAGTTGGGGTAAATATGATGAAGACAGGGCCTTGAGGATAGTATCTGAGTAGCAGGGACCAGGACCTGCAGGAGGAATGCCACAAGAGCAGAGAATTTGTGTCAGCATACGAAGGCCATTTACCAGCCTCTATCACATTATTTTGCATTACAAGGCATCACCACTTATTTAGCAACATCTTTTCTGTCAGTTCCTCTGTAATTCACTTGCTGAGCATTCAATAAATATGTTTGTAAGGGCTAGGTCTGCTACATGAATCCAATCTTAAGTTTCAGATTGTTGGATATATAAGTGTTTTGAAAAGCTTACATGAATGTCTACTGTCTCCTTGGAGGCGGCTTTGATACCAACTTTATGTTTTTCACTGAGAGGTATTTACACTGAAGAAAGCAACTTGACATGAATGAATTTTTCTATTAGCATCTACTTTCACATAGTATTTTCACACCTCTCATGATGCTGCTACATTTTTTCTGTCTGGTTCAAATTTTCCACGTTTATTAGGTACCTTCTCTAAACCTTAGTACTGACTCAGAGAGGTCAGGATGTACCACTGCAGACCTTCATGGGACTATTCAGTGCAGCAAGACAAAAGCCACACAGAACTGCAGTTCTGTGGAAAATGCTGTTTCTACAAAATTATTTTTTTGACTTTTTCCATGTAAGGAGAAGTGGTCATCCTCTTTAAAGGCAAAACCAGGCACATTTAGAGAGTGCTTTATTCAGGAGATTATTCTGTGAGATGACCAATACCCCATACAGAATAACTGGCTCAGCTGTAAATGTTTGCATTGTAGACACCTTTTACTAGATGAAGTCAATTCCACATATGCAATGTACTGTTGGATTAACTCAAAGTTTTGTTACAGTGCCAAAATTTAACATCTTGATTACTTGGAATATAAAAGCACTTCTTTTCAGTTAAATGTCCAAATGAATCACGTATTTTCAATATAGGTTTGGGTTTTTTTCCATACCTTCCATTAACTTGATTCTTCATTATTTATGACAAAAATGTTGCAATAGAAATTCTGATTTTCTCTTGACTCCTCATTTTCATTTATTCTATTCTGTTCTTGAACTGAGTTTCTTCTGTGCAACTGCCTTAGCCACTGCTGAAGACAGTCATGTTCTGTAACAGCCATCTTCCTGGGCATAAGAGTTTGGGTTACAAGGAGGTGTCCCTTTGCAGTAAAGATTTTCAGGTAGCCTGCAAAATATTCCTAGCCTCCTTTATGTTTGTTTAGTTAGCCACTAAAAAACAATATTGCTTGCTATACTTCATATCTCTTCTCCAAAACAAAAAAGGCAAAATCTTATTATCTGAAATTATGAGGCTTATGGTTTTGGTTTTTTAACCAAAATGAAACATAATTAATAAAATTAAGCAGAAAGTAGCCTTAGCAACCTGCTTTGCTAATTCCAATTAATAATGTCTTCCAATGTATTACTGCATCAGTATTGTGTTTGTTCAGTATTTTGTACTTCTCCACCAAAGCTAATTTATTCTGAAATGCCAAACCAGTAAGATTTACTAATTGTTTCCCCTGCAAAACTGTTCAGGTAGCCATGTTTTTTTTTACAACCATGTCAGCATCTCAAAACAAATTGAGAAGACTCTCAGGGGTGACATATTTAGCTGCATAGTGTCAGCTATTAGATAAAGGCAGTGACAAGGATAGTGCAGTTAAATACCTACTCTCTAATTACATTCTCTGGGAAAATTAGAAGTACATGAAAACACAAAAGTTATTACAGTAATATACAAATTTAATAATCTTGATTACTAACATTAAATAAACTTTCTGACAAAACAAGATCTTAGACTCAACCTTTCTCTTTGGCTCCAAGAAAAAGTTGAAGGCAAACAGAAGATAGGTCTTCTCAGGAAAAGAATTTCACTCTTTTGAAGTATACTTTTGCCTTCAAAGTGTATAAATTAGAGTTGTAAACTACATCAATTGCTTAGACACTATGTGATATGCTCAATGTGCTTTGTTTTATAAGTTAACATAGACCTTGCATTGTAATATCTTCAGAATAATAATATTAAAAAGCTAAACACTGCAAATATAACTTTAAAGAAATCCTGCTTTGCTAATGCCTTGGAAGAACAGTTGGTGTTAAATTATCTCTGCTACCAAATGTATTAATCTTTCAAAATATCACATGAATGTTACGTAAATAGATCCTCTTTATTTTTCTACTAACTATATGATGCTATTACTAAACTATATTACACTCTTGTTTCACTCATGTCAAAAGAACTAAAATCTGTAATGTGTTGCACAAAAACAAAACCAACCTTTCAGGTAGGTGTCTGAGAAGTATAACTGATTTCTGTTGCATTATTGTAAAAAAAAAAGCTATAGAAAAATCAACAGAAATCACTAGTGGAACTGTTTAACATATCCTGACTTGTAGAGTCTTTCTGTATTGACCTTTTCCTTTATATTTCCTAGTTTTCCCTTGTAACACCAGAAGAACAAGGTCTGTAATTGTAATTAGATCAATCTGACAATGAGTCACTCTCTGGCAGCTAAAGAGGAATCGGGAGAAAAATAATCTAATCTTAAACATGAGTGGTATTTGCTGGAGGGAAGGGAGGAAGGGAGGGTGTATGTAATTTTTTTTAAAGGGGAATGTAAAACTTGCCAGGAATTCCTTAATTTTTTTTCTTAATTTTTTTTTCCTAATCTTGTGCTTCATGATCTAGAGTAGCTGCTGAGTATATTGAAAAATCAGAGCAGTATTGAAATCACCTGTAAATACTTATTTCCTTGTGTATGCAAAATGGCATGTTTCAGTTTCTAATTACACTGTTAGGGGCAGAACTAGTGGCAGAAAGATGGTCATATTTTGTATCCATTATTCACTGGCACCAGTTCAGAAATTTTAAACGTCTCTAATAGGCACCTGAGCATCCTGATCATAGAATGGTTTATACTGGAAGGGACCTTAAAGGTCATGTATTTCCAATCCCTCTGCCATGGGCAGAGATCCCACCCACTAGATCAGGTTGCTCAGAGCCCCATCCAACCTGGCCTTGAACACTTCAAGGAATGGGATATCCACAACTTCTCTGGACAAACTGTGCCAGTGCCTCGCTACTCTCTGAGTAACGAATTTCCTCCTAACACCTAATCTAAAACTTTCCTTTCTTAGTTTTAACCCACTGCCTGCTCCCATCAGTATGAAAAGTGGCTCTCCCTTTCTTTTTTATAGGCCACTTTAAGTTCTGCAAGGCCACCATGAGGTCTTCCTGGAGCCTTCTCTTCTCCAGGCTGAACAACCCTAGCCCTATCAACCTGTGTTTATAGGAGAGGGGCTCCACCCCTCTGATCATCTTCATGGCCCTCCTATGGACATGCTCTAACAGGTCCATCCATGTCTTTCCTGTGCTGCAGACCCCAGAGCAAGACACAGCACTCCAAGTGGGGTCTCATGAGGGCAGAGTAGAGGGGCAGAATCTGTTGTCACACTGCTTTGGAAGAAGCCCAGGCTATGGTTTGCCTTCTGTGCTGTGAGCACACACTGCTGGCTCATGTTCAGCATTTCATCCACAAGAAACCCCAAGTCCTTCTCCACAGGGCTGGTCTCAATGAGTTCCTCTCCCAGTCTGTGCTCATGTCTGAGATGGCCCCGACAGGTGCAGCCCTTTGCACCTGGACTTGTTGGACCTCATGAGGTTCTTGTGGGCCCACTTCTCAGGTTTGTCCAGGTCCCTCTGGATGGCATCCTGTCCTTCTGTTGTGTCAACTGCACTGCTCAGCTTTGTGTCATCTGAAAACTCACTGAGGGTGCACTCGATCCCACTGTTGATGTCAGTGATGAAGATATTGAAGGGCACAGGTCCCAAGACAGAGCCTGGAAAGACAGCACTTGTCAGTGGCCTCCACCTGAACATAGAGCCATTGACCACAATTCTCTGGCTATGTCCATCCAGCCAATTCCTTATTGACCAAAGAGTCCACTCTTCAAATCCTCATCTCTCCAGAGATGGGGGTGTCATATGGGACTGTGTTAAAGGCTATACAAATGTCTAGGCAGATGACATCTGTCAGTCTGCCCTTTTCAACAGTTGCAGTCACTCCATCATAGAAGATTGGTCAGACAGGATTTGCCCTTACGAAGCCATGCTGGCTGTCTTGGATCACCTCCTTGTCTTGCATGTGCCTTAACATTGTTCTCCTCATCCTTCCCAAGTACAGAGGTGAGCCTGTCTAGTTCCACATGTCTTCCTTTCTTATCTTTTTTTAAAATAACACTAATGATTCTCTTTTTCCAGTGACCATGGACTCTGCCTGACTGGCGTGCCTTTTAAAATTTGATGGAGAGTGGCTTGGCAACAACATCCGCCAGCTTCTTCAGAATCCTGGGATGCATATCATCAGGTCCCATGAGCTTCTGACTATTCAGCTTCATCAAGTGGTTCTGAACCTCCTTTATCTATTATAGTGGGAGAGACTTCACTCCCCCAGCTCCCACCTGGAGGTTCAGGGAATCGAGAGACATTCAGGGACTTGAGATCCTGCAGTGGTGAAAACCACAGTTCTTGAGAGGCCTAAGTACAGCTGCAATCTTGGCATAGCAATCTAGAGCTGGCTGTTGTGAAATGCTGAGCTCTCAGAGCTTCTGAGTTCCTTGTCCTCTCTGAAGCACAAATGCCTGACTAGACCTTTTTGTTCTCCATCCTCTCAATATCCAAGATTGGATTGCACTTTTGAGAATAAGCACACAACTGAGCAATGAGTGTTCCCCTTGCAAAATGTCACATTTGGTGTAGCATGAATGTCACATTTGGTGTAGAATGAAAGTCTAAGCTAGGCTGTGAGGTCTTCAGTCCAAGAATGATCTTTTGATCCTATACATATGCAGGGGTTTAACCTAGTTTTTCATATATTGTGTGTTCCCATAAAAAAGTGGTTGAAATTTCTGGTTGAATCCTGAATGTGAGGCACTTTGTAATGTAAGCAATAAAATAACATAACACTATATAAATGGTAAATTGCTGCATTCTCTGTGTTGCTATATTGAATTTTTACTTTAATCTCATATGGATAAAGTTCTCAATATGTGCTCCAAAACACTGTGACTAGCAAAAAGCTGATAGGTAGTGTACTGAAAATTTACAACACAGGATCAAAAACTCTAAAACTTCTGGAGGTAAGAGAGGTGGGTGCATTCTGGTACCAAATGTGGAAAAGCCCTTGTGCAGAAGGTAATTTGAGTGTCTCTTTCTTTCCTTCAGAACTCTTTAAAATAAAAGTCACCATAGAAATGTCATTGTCTGATTATTTACTAAAATAAAAAGGTTCATGCTGGAATGTATTTTAGTCAAGAGAAAGCTTAGGCTTGCCCAAGATTAGATATGATTATATTAGACTTGACATAGAATGAAGGTGAACATTGCAATACATCATGGAAAAAATGCAGCAAGAAATCAGACTTTTATCTATAAGGAGCCATAAGAATGTTTAGCATGAAAACTGGAGGAACTCCAGGTAGTGCATCATGGTGCTATATACACCCAGCATTTGCTGCCTGTTTGGGTTTGTATAGCTATGAATTCAGACTAAAAGGGTACAAAGATTCTGAAATAGAAAGAAGTCACTGAAATAATGATAGTTCCTTAATCTCACAGTCGATTGATTAATGTGTAATGCCACTTCTCCTTTCTTAAATCATCTACCTAGAGTTACATATTCTCATTCTTTAATCATGTAGATGATAAGGAGGCTTGACACTGACTGTTATATTTGGTGAGCTAAAATATGCTGTCATAAAGTACATTGTTGAGTCTGTTTTGATACTGTCCTGTTTGGTGTGGTGTAAACATTAATGTTTCAATTGATTTTTTTTTCTTCTTTTCATCAGCTGTAAAATATTAGTAGGTATTTCTAGTGATAAATGGGTTTTAAAGACAGCCTAAGATACTGGAGGGCCCTGAATGTGAAGTGGCTATGAAGCCCCAGATATTGCTGCAAAGGATGAAACATTTGAAGTTACATAATAAGCAGATAGAAATTCTAGATATTCTATAATTAACTCTAGCAGCTCATTGTAAGGTTCTGTGTATTTGATGGTCTCCTTCAAGCTCTCATGAGTCTTGTAGGTCCTAGATTAAATCAGGACCTAGGCCCCAGTCCTGAGGTACAGCTAATCCTGGGAGAAAGCCCTCAAACTTTTTTCCATAAAATGTCAAGAGGTCAGCAAATTTTGAAAATTCATTTGCATTAATTTACATGCATGAATTTACATGCTTCTCTGGCTAAATATCTACTTATGTAAAAGTCCTGTCTTACTTCTAGTGCAGTAGGGACAAGTCCTCAGATACATGTCACTATGAATTGTAGCACAGGCAGCAGAATGATTGTAATGTGTCATCTCTCCTTTGTTCTCATGTCATTACACCATGAAGTGCAAAATTATTGCTGCAGCTTGTGGAGAAAGGATTTGTGTAGGAAATCTGTCCCATAACAGAGCAAACTGAGTCTCTCAATAACTGAGAACTATTGTTCTTTGTACAGACCGCATGGAGGTCCCAAGGAATGAGGAACTGGTTCATCTTACAGCCATGAGACCTTGGGAGAGCAGCCTTCACTTCCCTCAATAATTAATAAAACCATTATTAAGCAAATGGACATTTCCATGCTGAAACAAAATTCAAGCTGTAAAGGTAGAGAGACATCTCAGCATCCAGTTTTCCAGCAGCTGCTATCACCAAGGTTGTTGCAGATGTGCATTTTGACAATAGTCCAGAAGCCCAGCCAAAGAGCATAGGAAGCTGAAAATCCTTTCTTGCCTTAATTAGTATGTTTTGCCCACTGAGAAGCCCTTTTCAAATGTTTCCATTCTATTTTTTTTTTTTTTTTAGAATATATCAATTAGGAGGTAACTTTTTGAAACAGAATAGCAATAACTGCTTTCTGATCTCAGATGTTGCATCATGAGTTGGCATTATTTTTAGTTGCTGTGACTGAGTGAATAAAACTGGACAGAAGATATATGTGGATCAGTAGGTGCACCCTTTACTGTGGGTTTTTTTCAAATTTCTCATTTGTTGACACAATAATTTTCACGTTAAAAGTTTATTCTTGTTGGACCTGACTTGTAGGTCTGATATAAATCAGACCTACTTTGATTTAGGATCAGCTGTAGCAATGATGTTTTTTGTAAAATCAGTGCTTTTTGAAAGATGAATAGTGCCTTAAATCTAACTGTAAAAACAAATTTTAAGCAGTGGCCATTAATTTGAATTACACAACAAAAAACAGAGAATTATATTTTTCTCACAGTGATTAAGGACAAAAAGGTAAAGGTATGTGATAGAAAAATCTCCATTAATTCCATCAGCATTTAGTTATAGTCCACAATGTGCATGTGAGTGGTATAAAAATTGTTCAACAAACATGTCAAAAATGTTAAGCAATGCTATGAAAATTTTCTTTTTATTTCAATTGTCTGAAACTTGCCTAATACCACATTTTATAATTCTATAATTTCAAGTTCAGTTTATTACATTTAAGAATCATACTGAGCTATGGAGAACAGTAACACTGTGAAGAGATTGTGGAGTTTTCCACTAAAGGATCCTTGAATATTTCTAGGAAGGTCATGGCGCTTAGCTACCCAAAAAAAAAAAAAAAAGGAACAGAAATTATTGTTTGTCTGCATTGCAGAGAAACGTAAAACAAGTTTTTCCTATAGGAGTACAAGGTATGGAGATATTTCCGTGAATATATTTGTTTTGACTGTCCATGACAGCTGAGAAGTAATACATGCCAATTTTATAACCCCTCTGTTATAGTGCAGTTATTTTACTCCTTTTCAAAAAACCTAAGTGCTTTTTTTTGTTTTGTTTTTTTTTTTGGTTGGTGGGTTTTTTTTTGGTGGGTTTTTTTGGTGTTTTTTTTTTTTGGTGTTTTTTTTTTTGTGTGTGTTTTTTGGTTTGGTTTGTTGTTCTTCTTTTTTTGTTTGTTTTGTTTTGTTTTTGTTTTGTTTTAAATAGCTTTAGCCAGTACTAGATATATTGAAATTAATCTGCTTTAGGCTATGCAGGAATGGGGGGGGGGGGGGGTGAGGAGGATAGGTCTCAGGGAGGGGAAATTTGAGCTAGTCCCTAACAAATTTCTGCTGTGTCCTGTTGTCAGAGAAGGATGCATGCACGTGACTAAGTACGTCATCATGACTTTTACCAATGACTTTAAACATGATATGACAAAGAAAAGTCAAGGTCAATGCTTCTGTACAGACATTTTGTGATGTCTGTAAGATAGTAAATTATAAATTATAAAATATGGTTGTGGCTGTGGAAACTGTAACATCTTTGACTAGCAGTTAGACTTGTGTATTAGGGAATGATATAGCTGCAGAAGTTAGAGACCAAGCTGCTTAAGGGTTTGCTCTGGATAGCAGTAATCCAAGGGTCACTGTAGCAATGGAGATGTCCGTGACTAGCTGAAGAACATTCGTTTCTTTGTTCAGTCAGTGCTGCACTGACTTGCTGGAGGTCACAGATTAAGCCAGTAACCCCTTCAGTATGTGAGCACACAAATTTATGCTCTCTTACAACCTCAGCAATTTTTGCAGGGAAAAGATAGGAAAGGTGGGTGAATCAGAGGCGCACACACATGCACACATATATATCTAAATTGTGTGTGTCTATATATGTGTGCATATGCTTACCTGGGCAGGGGAAGAGGGGGTGGTTAGGGTGCATGATGTGTATGTTGTAGAGAAGACTTCTAGATCCAGTTTCTGCAGAGTGTGTTGAGTCAAATGCAGCCCACCACCACTGCTAGTGTATTTTTAAAAAAGGATTTAAGATAGTATTAACATTGAGCACACCTTGTCTAAATAATTTTAAACCATACATGTCTGTTTGTCTTTTGGTGCACTGCAGCCCTCTTGTTTTTAGTTCACATGTGCATAAGGAGTTCTCAACTCCTGATGCAGCATAATTTCACCCTACTTTTCTCACCATGTGCATAATCTTGGCAGATAAGGCAAAAAGTAAGGCAAAGAGCTGGGAACACAGGGCTTTGAAGTTGTTTAGGTGTTTACATGGCAGTTATCTGAATTGCACCTGGGCATTTGCTGGCAGTGAACCCCGCTGCAAAGGGAAATGTATGCCTTTCTATGAAAATATTAACTTTTCAACTGTAACACAAGTGCACTGTCCTTTATTTATATGGGTGGAAGTGTTCATTTTGAAAATAAACAACAGAAGTCAATGTACACCACAAGTGTTGGTTTTCCTATGGGCTCTACCAGAATTTGCAGCGGAGTTGTCATTTCTGACACATCTTGTGTGTGTTTGCTGTGGAGGTGGTGAGGTAGGTGGCATCCTCTTACCTGGTGCTGGCACACTGGAAGGCATTCTGTTCTTTCTTAGAAAGGGAGAACTATGAAACCTCCCAAAGGGAAACCATGTCATTTGTATGGGAAGTTTTGCCAGCTTTAAATCTGGCAAAACAGCTCTGATAAACAGAGAAAAACACAGAGGAAAAAAAAAAAATATTTACAGCAGGTTTCCAGTACTGAAATGTTCTATAAAGACTAATATTTATAAATTACAAGATACAAAACAATCAGAATGTCTGCTTCTCCTAAGGGTATTAGCCCTTGCTGGGATGCCAGAAGGGGCAGAGATGCTATCTAACAGTTTCCACAGGTGCTCTCATGAAGTTGTCCACAGCTCTTCTGCTGTGCACAGCTTCTGTGTTTTCAGTAACTCTTTGAAATAAAACAATTTAGTCTTCACTTATTCCTGCTTTACCTTTTACTGAAAAATGACCACTAAACAAACCTGTGTTGGTTTTCCTCAAGAGGCCTAAAATTTTGACCAAGATTTAAACTGATGGCTAATACATCAGTTTACTGGGAAAAGTGCATTTTTGTTTAAGACTAAATTACAATGATGAGTTTTATTGACTGTGAAGGAGAATACCCGATATCCACTTAGAGCCTAGCCATCATGAAACATTTCTGTGGACACTCAGTAGTGAAAACAAACAAGCTGCTGCTAATGGCAGTCTGAAGTTCATTCCCAGCTAAGTACCGCTCTGGGCCAAACTAAAATAACACTACAGCTGTAGCCAGAGCTCATAGGGCTTGGTTTTCATGTTCTGCCATGGATTACTGCTAACTGCTGTTTGCTTTAGCAGTCATTCATTTCCCAGAGCAGGATAGCAGTCCCCCACTTTCATGCCTCTCTTTGTTGTTGTGTGACCTCTTGTACCTTTCCCACTTCATTCTATCTTTAAAATAGATATAGCACTTCTTCCTACTCAAGAGGGTAAAAATGATAGCAATGTGTGACTCACTGTATTGTTCCAGGATTGTAAAAAGCAGGGGCTTCTCTGGCCTCTCACTTTTGTTCATCTCCATTTGGCAGTCATTGCTCTTCTTATTTGTCTTTCTTCCTCCCACCTCCACCCCATCACATTTCCACATGACCCCAATGCATATGTTGTGACAACTACATTATCTCCAGTTTTTATTCATGTTTTTGTTTATACAGAAGCATGGCTGGTTATCTTAGCAGAGGACTGAGCACTAATTGTTATTTGCACAGTTCTGAGCATGTTGATGTTAGTCCTGCTGCTGAGTTGAGAGTTCGGAATGACTAAGTACTTCTGGGACTTGGTAGAGGTAAAAGCATAATGAAGAGGACATTTTTTGATTTTATCAGGATGAAATTTGCTTAGACGTGGCAGAACTGTGTATCCTGTAAGGATGTGATCCTTAAAGGGTGGGTGTTGGGAATTGGGCACGATGAACTGAACATTTAGGACACCATGCAAACCAAAAGGGCATACATATTCCACAAGCTGTTTCTTTGGCTAAATTCTTGAGTTTGCCTGTACCTGCTTTGCAAGAACATAATACCCAACTGTCAGGTTAGATTTTAATTAGATTTTAACATATTGGCTGTTATTAAAGCATATCTAAAAGCAAAAAAAGTGGGAAGTGCTATTGTGAGTTTGTGTAAGTGAAAGAGAATGGGGGTCTATCACCACTTTACACCAGGTGGAACCAGACCTGTTTGGCTGCCCTGGTCACCTTGAAGGGCTGAGAGACATCTGTTTCTGCAGTAAAACATCTGTGGTCTGTCTCTCAGGTATATCCAGCTGGCCACAAAGGGCAAAATAGTGACAACAGAGAAGCTGTTCTCACAGCTTGCTTTGGTTAGAACATGAACTTCCATGAGCACAGTATAGAATCCCTGAAAATTTAACAAAATGACCATGGATATATTACAGCAAAGTAACATTCTGGAGTTTTAAATATCTACATCTCCAAAATAATACTAAAAAAAGAATAATTTTACCTGTTCAGAACTATTTTCTAAATTAATTCCAGTGACCTCTAAAATCACAGGTATAATAAAATCTTTGAAGGTGAAGAAGCTATCTGAACTTATGATACCTTGGTGCCCTTTTTTCATGGTTTCAAGTACAAATACTGGTAGAAACAGTCCTTCTGTTTTGTGAAATTCTTTGCCAGTTTGTAAAATTTTCTTATATGATTCAAGACCAGGCTTTGCAAATTTCTTATGTAATGAAATACAATGAGTTAAATATTAAACACATTTTCAACACAAAAAGTATTTTTTCCTTCAAAGCTATCAAAATGAAACTTTTTAACAATTTGCTTTTTTAGTTGATAATTCAAATTCTCTGTTGAAAAGTCATATCAATTTAATTTTTAAATGGAACAAGAGGTGGAAAAAGTCCTCAATAGTTGCAAGCTCCAAAATACCATTTCTACTGATTCCCATACTATTGTTCTTATCCTTCTGTGGGATTTGCGGATCAGTTGCAAACTACTGCACCATTTTACCTTTTTTTTTTTTACCCTAAAGTAAATGGTGGTATCTGAGCATACCTACATATGTGGTGCAGCATAGTCAGCAACAAAGAGGCTCTTGTTGACATTGTCAACATGGAGGCTTTATGCTAGCCATTAAATAATAGGAAATTTTTCATGTTCAGACTTCCACTAGTTGTATTGGGGCCAAATTTAGGAGATCAGATAGTTCAGTCTTCAAGTCCGTGGAATAGCAAACACAGTCATTTTATTCCATAGGGGAAATGATAGGAGAAGCAAAGGTAATACAGAGTGAATGACAGCAAAAAACCCAAGAGATTACAGAGTATTAAACAAAGTGCTTGCATTAGAGCAACATGTGAGACAGAGGAAGTGGAGCTGTAATGGAGCTCTTGTGATGAAAGCAACAAATTAAACAGCAGAAATTCTTTGGTGTTAAAATTAATGTTCTGCTGCTTTTGATTCTCATTTGTCAAGATGAGTGCTAGTGCTGGTGCAAGATAGGCATGGCCAGCTGAGCCACAGGGATGAATGGTATCATCTGATGGCAAAATGAGCAATTGCAATGGTTAAATACAGTAAAAAATACCATGGAGGCACACCCTAGCACTCACCAAAAGTGGCTGCTCCTCATGTGTTGGAACTGAATCTTCCTCAATAAAAATTTGGTTATAACCCCCCGGGCTGTAATTGCTTAACATTTGGAAATCATATTAGCATCTGCCAGAGGTGAAATCTCCCTGGTCTGTTGATATAATAAATTCTTTTAGATAAGTATGATAAATTATTACACTTACTGAAATGCATGTTGCTTTACTGTTAGTCTTGTAGCTCGTTTTTTCTAATCTCACTTGGAACATTGTTGCAATGGCTTTAATTTTTGTATACTTTATTATTGCCCTGCTCCACATATTGTAAACCTTTTTTTAATGCTGTTCAAAAGCTTTCACTTTAAAATAGTTTCCAGGCAGTTTTTTATTTGATCAAAGCATTTAAAACAGCAGCCATAAGTCACATTATTTTCTAAACTTCTATCAATAGGCAAAATAGATACATATTTGTAGCAAAGAAAAAAAAGCAATTTAATAACTCTTTCTTTCTATGACAGTTTTTTGAACCAGCACTGATCTTGGTGCAAAATAAAATAAATATTTAGACTAAAGGAAAATGCATTTTAAAAACTGTGAGTGAGGATAATTTTGCCAACTAAAATACTAAAAGAGGGAAAATAATTTTCAAAATTTCATTGTATCTTTTAACGGATGTGCACAGTTATTAAATATGCTTTAATATCTCTAGGCAATATTTACAGTTTTAACTTTTTAGAATACAACTCAGAATATTAAGTTGAGGGTTTTCTAAAGACATGTCTGTGTCCTCTGAATTCTTACAGAAGCTTGAAACCCCCTTGTAGGTACTGAAAGGGCTCCATGACCTCAGGAAAATTAATCAGGGTTCCCACAAACTGGTGGTCCATGTGAAAGGCTGCAGTGAGGTCTCCCTAGAGCCTTGTCTTCTCCAACTCTCTCAGCCTGTCTTCATATGAGAGTTGTTTCAGCCCTCTGATCATCTTAGTGGCCCTCCTCTGGGTCCATTCCATGCTTTTTCTGTGCTGGAGTCCCCAGAGCTGGATGCAGCACATCCAGTGGGGTCTCATGAAAGTGGAGTAGAGGGGCAGAATCACCTCCCTTGACCTGCTGGTCACTCTTCTTGTGAACAAGCAAGAAGACTTGCTTGACTGCAGAATGGGGAACTGTTTAAACTTCTTTCTTTGACCCCATCATGAATAGTTTGCAGCACAGTTGCTCAGATTCAATGGAAGAAATTGAGAATTTCACATTCCCCCTGCTTTCTAACCTGATGAGGAGGCCAACATGTTGTGATGCAACAGGTATGAGGCAGAATCACATCCAACCAAGATCTGTCTTCCATGCCACAAGGGGAAATTCTCTAATAGAACTCAGGCCGTATATCAAGTGTGGTCTCTAATAAACACCTCTGCAGTGGTTGTATTTGAAGGGAAAATTACGAGCTCTGTTGTCAGCCTTTGAAGATACATCTTAAGCACTAAAATCCAGCAGCCGTTTCAATGCAGTACCAAAGATGGGTGCCAGGTCTGAGAGAAATCAAATTGCTGACACACCAGTCTCAACAGTAATTTCTGTGGAACAGCTTCAGTATTGCCATTATTCTCAGCTGACTAACATGCTCTAGGGAACTTGCAAGTGTCATCCAGACTGAAGATCTCATTACCAGGGCCAGGTAACTTCAAGTTAAGGCTAACATTGCTGAGTATCATAATATTACTTCCCTTTTTGGGCTGTAGAATTTTATTTTGAAGTAGTAACTAGGATTTTCTTTCCTCTGTAAGCATCTTTCCAAAAGGATCTAATAAACCTGCCACACAGATGATTGAGCTTTGCATGTGGATGGCTGTTTTCCTCCTTTAAAACTGTCTATATGTCACTCTAATTAAAGCCTGGCAGGTCATTAAATTGCTAGAATGAAGAACCAGCATGATATTCAGTCTTTATACTTTGCAGGACCTTTTTCAGTTTAGAGTGCTTTCCTTCAGTATCAGTGAACCAGTAGGAAGTCATACAGATTTATCCTTTTTCCTCTGCAAGGAGTGTCGTGTTTCAGAGTGCTGCTGCCAGTTGCTCACTGCAGAACATAAGCTTACAGAATTCAAAGCCTTTTTTATTAACAGCAGATGTAAAGTAGCCCTGTAGCCCTGTCCAAATGCCAGGGTTTATTTGATAGCAAGGATATTTCTGATACCATATCTATGTTGAATAAATTCTCTGGCTTTTTTATTAAATATGTAGAAGAGATATTTGCATGCTGAACAGATACACTAATTATCTTTTTTTTTTTTTTTGGAGGGTGTGATTTCCTGAGATTGAATGATGACAGTTTGACAGGTATTCAGAAATATTAGTGGGAGATAAGGGCATATTTGAAATGGGAGCATAAAGGAGCTAACAACTAATAGAGGTTGATGGGGAAGAGGGAAGCAAAAGATGTGGATGCAAAATGGTCTTTTTTTTTCTTTGAAATGGTGTATGATATTACAGGATTGGTTGGCATTACAGAATCCCTGTGCTGTTGCAAATTAAAATGGTTTTGAAGTTGTTCAAGTCAACCATTTCATAATCTGTGTCAGCAAAAAAAAAGCTTTTATATGACAATAATGTTTCTGGGATATTATTAAGTAATTTAATCCAGTTTGATGAGTTCCATGCCCTGATCACTTATAGCCCTGAAAGATTATGTACACATCAGAGAAACAGTTTTCTGATGTGCATGTTTATTTTCCTTGTTGAATTTACAATGCTGGTGTTTTGCTTCTACCTTCACTTCCACTTCATTTGAGGAGTTCATTTGAGTAATTTGTTTCCACACAGAATGCCTTTCAAGAGAATCACAGAATCATTGAATCATTTAGGTTGTATAAGACCTCAAAGATCACCAAGTCCAGCCACTAACGTAACACTGTCAAGACCACCATTTAACCATGTCCCTTAGTGCCACATCTGCATCTACACATCTTTTAAATACCTCCAGGGATGGTGACTCCACCCTTCCCTGAACAAACAGCCTGTCTCAATGTTTGGCAGTGATTTCTGTGAAGAAGTTTTTCTTAAAATCCAATCAAAACTTCCCCTGGCGAAACTTGAGGCCATGTCAGGTTCTTTATAAATGCAACATGTCCACTTTCCTCCCACCAATAGATCCACAGCCTTTCTTGAGGTACCTGCACTGACACTAAGAGTACAGTTGCCTCATTTATGTCACTGGCTCATCCTGCTCTGATTATGGAGCACAGGGTGACACTGTCCAGGCAAGCTTTTGGGGACCTTTGCTCACAGAGGTGAATGTAGGATGGCCCTGCTGACACACAGGACTGCTGAGGGGGAGGAATGGACCCAGCATTTAAACATTTCTGGTTTCTGTGGACTGGTTTACATGCTTCAGCAAATAAAACATGGCTATATCAGCAGAGTTTATCTTTGGCTTCTGTTTGACACTTCCACTTACAAAATTGTTACAGCTGGAGTTGTATGCAAATGATTTCTGTATTATTCATAGCAGCAGGTGCTGCAGCAGTCTTTTGGCTAGAGTTGTACTCTCTTGGTCTATGGTTTCTATATATTTGATTAGCTGGTGCCATGCTGTTCAGACCTCCAATAAATGTATTTTGTTACACAATCAGTTATATAGCGCGTTATAATTTCCATAAATCACTTTTAGTTGGCAGCTTTCTTTTGCCTCTTGAGATTGTTCCAGCAATAATTTGCATCCTTTTTTGTATGGCATCCTAAAAAGATCTTGGAAGTTAACATAGCCTGAGTGTGTTTTTAATAGCTGGTGTCCTTCTGGCAGCACTAGAACACACAAACCAGTTATCCATGAAGGACTGACATATTTATTTTTCGATTCATGTATCATTTATGAATTCTTCAAGAAGTGCTTATCCAAAGATTCAGTATAGCAATTTAGGCATCAACCAGGCTTATGCCAGAGTTGTGATTCTAAAAATCAGGTGCCTGTCCCCAGGCGGGGTGATAAACAACACTGCAGCTCACTGAAGACTGGAGAGACAATATGATATGCCTCACTCCAAAAGGCATCCCAAAAACCTGGCACACTCATGTGGGACCTGCCTGTCCCTTGCCAATTGACACAGCCCATGCCTGAATTTCCTACTTCTCTGTGGAAATGAGATGCTTTGCCACTAATAAAACCTGATTTGGACTCAGCCGCTTGTTATCTTCCCATCAGAAGTGACCACTCCACTTAATCCCTGCTGGCTAAAGATAGGTCAACTTCAGCTGCTGCTCAGGCAGACCTTGCAATGGAGCAAGAGGCTCTTTTAGAATGAAATTGCCTTGCAGAAGGCAAAAAAAGTGTAGCCTAGCTTTGCTTTCCCTATTATTAAGAGAGATGCCTAATCAATTTGGTTCCATGCTCAGAGGAGGAATTTTTCAATATCTCAGTAAAATTCTTCATTAAATAAAAGGTAAATAAAAAGCATGTTTTTATAGATAAAGCATGTTTTGATAGATTCCTATCAAGGCTGCAGAAGCAATATTGACTGAAGAGATAACGGAGCACTTGGTGCATCTGATGGAAAGGTGCAGATGGTTGCCCATGTGCGGACAAGCAGATAACAGGAACAAGGTGTGTCACTGCAAGGCACAGGAGTGTCTGTCTTTTCAGCTGCCTGCATATTGGGCTCTTCACACTGGTACCTAGAGGAATCAGTTCACCCTTCTTTTAATAAAAAATAAAAATTAGGTGCAGTTTCACCCATTATGCTAGTTTCATTTACAGCTGCATTGCTGAGACAGTGGATGGATCTATGAAAGGAAATGCATTTAATGAGTCAACAACCTCCTCATTTGGGCACGGAAAGCTATTAAAGAGAAAAGTAATGGACTAAGAGGTGCATCCAAGTGTGGTGCTAATGGCACCCCTTTCATTTAGCATGGCAAACCCAAAGCAGCAAGGTGAAAAATATGAAGAAAACAACGTGGCAGGTCAGTTTGCCCATGACCTCAGGCAGAGCAACCCTCTCTTGGTCACAGATGAACAGAAACCAGGCATCTACCTTTCTGAGCCACAGTGTCCTGTTTCTTGCCCATCAGTAGAGCTACTTACACAACCTTTTAGCAGCCTGTCTGCTCCCTGAGCCCCACCAGCAATGCAAGACCCTTTCAGGCATGTTCCAGTGTGTTGTACCTTATGTATCCTTGTGGCACATACTCTGCTTGTAGAGTATGCTCCTAGACTCACTCACTGCAAGACAGGTGAACCTTATTTGAGAATGGGTGCCAGGTTGTCATTAGCAAGCAAAACTAGCTATTCTGCATGATTTTTATTGATTTATAGATTTTATGCTTTGTGTAAGGTAGTGACAATTAATAATTACATTGATTGTCATCTTGAAATGTGGAACTTATTTGAAGGAAAAAATGTACCATTATTAAAGAAAAATCACTTTCTTACAGATGCTGTTTCAGAAGCTGTGCAAGGAAAAAGCAGGTAAGGCTGCATTACTTCTTGAAAGTTTCTTGGTGACTTGTGTAACCATGTGTGCATTGATGGAGGACCTGGGGAGTCTCTGCTATGAAATGAGTGTTCAGTGCATTTGTGACAATCGCTTCCATGCTGCTGTTCATGACCTATTGGTGTAGAATTAAGGTGGTTCTTAGGAAAGCTGATAATTCATCACCTTTTCATTTACACCTTGCAAGGTAAGTTCTGAAATGGGGGATAAAGCCAAGCATTTGTTACTGGTGTCAGAGTGCGACTGAAGGTCATGCCATGGCACTGGTGTGTGTATGTGTGAGAGAGGTGACTAGAGATGAGGAACGCCTCAGAGCTTTTTTTTCTCAGTGGTCACTCAGCAGCTGATTCTGATGAAGAGACTTGTTACAGAGGCATATTTTTCAAAAAATCTAACAGCCCCTTGGGACCCACATGTCCCAAGTGTCAGAGTCACAACGCCCGATTTCTCCCTTAGCAGGAGCCCACTATCTGGTTGAATCATTTTTCATTATTAACAGCATCAGTGAGTTTCATCACTATGGAGGAATTGTTTAGGGCCATCGAGGCACCAAGACCAGAGCAGTAAGCAGAGCTAAAGGCTCAGATACCCTGAACTGCACATACATTATCATGCCAGGAGCTAAGGAAAGGTTTGGATAGACAGATATGTGCACACACATACAGATCCTGGTTCAGCAAGATACTTAATGCACAATTAAACCCACATTTGACAAAACCAATTAATTGCAACAGGCGTAAGAAACTGCTTGGATGATTTGCTTAATTGAGAGTAAATGTCCTTATTAAATTGTAATGAAGCACAATTAAGAAATACAGAGAAACAGAATTGCTTCCCAGAATGTGGGTTACTGGGGTTTAATAGCAGCCTCACAGTTTTGCAAAAAGAAATGTTCCCAAAGTCTAGATGAATCCACCTTCCCGCAAAAGTCTTTGCCAGCTAGAAATATTTCAGTCACAAACCAACTGACCTCTGGAGTCACCCATTTCTGACTGCATTTTCTGTTTTGTTAGTCAGGATGTATGCAAAGTGTGCCAATTAAAAGGAAAGCAATTGGACATCGCTGCTGTAATTACCTCTCTGTCCCTAGATGACTTAGCATCTTTTTTTTGGCCTGAAGGACTAGTTTAAGCCAGTTTGCTCACTCAGTGATTTCTTCTTGCATCTGTCTCTGATCTAAACTGCATCCACAGTTTATTCTGGGGGCCAACCTTAGCTCAGTTAAAATCAGATAAATGCAGCTTTTTGGAGTCAATTTCACTGGTTCAGTGGCTCTGCTGGCAAACATAGTGGCTTAGCAAAATGACAGAAATTCTGGGCTAGAAAACTCAGGTCTCCATAGGCAATTTCACCCTCATGTACTTTAATTCAGGTCAAGAAAACATGAAGGCTGCTGATCAAAGTGTAAATGTACATATTTTCACTCAAGCTCTGTACACATTAACTTTTCCTGCTTTACGATTTGGATGTGGATTCATTCCATGATGGTATTTGCCAAGGAAACACATGCCTGGGCTTTTCCAAAGCTAAACAAATTTCAGAAGTTCTGAGATTGTTTGAGCAATTGTTTTAATTGTATTCATTGTTGGATCAAAATGTCTCTGTGCCACTGAAGGCTCACTTTATAAAGAAAAGGAAAACCTGTCAATGGCACATGCGTTTTAAACAAAACATATTTTAGCAGTGTTCCCATTTTATAGTATGATTGATCTTTAATTATTTTACTTTTATGATAATATTAATTTTGTCAGAGAGATAAAGTTTTAGTGCCCATCCTAATGGGAGAACTGTAGGATGGTGGTTGAAAATCTGATGACTGCAGGCATGAAAGAAGAATGACAGGTCATTTCCTGACACAGTTTGGTCACGGAGGTGAAACTTTAGTCATAGAAATCTAGCATATGGTAGAGCTGGTAATAAACTTATCATTGAAATGCTTCTGGCAGAAAATGTCCATTTCTTCAAATAGAACATTTTACAGGAAAATGTTAGAATCCATTAATCCATTTCAAATTGTTTCTGTAAAATAGGCACTTCTCAACATGCAATAATTAAACAGTCTTCAAAGTGGGAAGTGTTAAGTTTTATTAAACTTTGGAACTTTTGGCTTTGAAATTTGTTACATTGAAGTATTAAAAAAAGAGAGATAAAAAGAGAAAACCTGATTTAAATTACAAAAAAGGAAAAATCTTTGTCTTGAACTAAGGGACAAGAGTTTTTTCCAGATTTGCAGTTACTTAAACATTTCTGATATTTTCTGTGCTTTCTGGATAATAAATTTTCTCTTTTGAAATTTCTTGCATGAGAAGAAAACCTATCCTGCCCGTATCAGCCACACACAGAACACATCACTCACTGCTCTACTCAAGTTTGTTTTCTGCATCACTCTCCCCTTACATCCTTACTTCTTATTCTTTCTCATTTTCTTTTGTCATTTTTTGTTCTGCCCCCTTTCTTGGTAAGAGCTCTAGAGCTTTCAGAGGCCAAGAGAGTCTTCTGCCAGAGTGCCAGTGGGTCACCTTGCCCTCCCCACCAAAGAGCACCTATAACCCCATCCTGTCAGGAGCTGGGGGTGCACAGGGCAGCTCAGAGCTGCTGCAGCTGGGGTGGGAACTTCTGCAGCCCTTTCCCCAAGGCTGGGCTGTCCTCAGCTTCCAGTCATTCTCCATGTAAACCATGTTTGCATGTGAGAGGGAAAAATACCTGTCCTTTGGAATGCTGTTCTCTCTCTTGTTTACTTTTATGTTTCTTTTTCTTACCCTCAAATTAATGCAAAATTTTGTGGCTTCCATTACCTGGATTTGTAGTGGGTGCCTCACAATATCTTAAGCAGGATACCCAAAATGTGTCTAAGAAAAGCTACAGCTGCATAGACCATCCAGCCACACCAGGGAGCCTCATCAGAAGTACCAGCATTGCTGGCAGTGTCACTGCGTGCTTGCCGGCCTTGTGTCGTCACTTCCAGATGTAGTAACACTGGTACTTAGTACATGCACTGGAATTCATGATGATCTAACCATTCAAAAAAAAATTAAATAATGGTTAGATGTGATTCTTGAGGATGAATTTATTCTGCTTTCTGTTTTCTTTAATCATGACATGATGCAGCATGAGTTGGTGGCTCCCTGGGGAATGGGGCAGACACAGGAACAGAGGTCAGACAGCTCCAGGATGAGGCCTGGGGACAGGGATGTCAGTCTGCAAGTTGGGTCACATGGCTGAGAACAGCCCTGCCACAGCATCATAGGGCTGGGATGGAAAGCTCTGAGTTGGCTGAAATGGAGTTCCACAAAGACTCAGACATTTATATATTTATAAAATGTCACGCTATTAAATAAATACAGTGTTATTTGGACTTAGATCTAGGCTGCAAATGTGGTGTTGCCCACACCCTTTAAGATGTATTTAGCAAAGTGCAAGGGACAGGTGCAAGAGAGGACGAGCAGTTTGGAGTAGAAAAGTTGGTTTCACACAGACAGGCTCACCCTTGGCCTGAGGTGAGCAAGTTGTCTGTTGGCTTTCTGTTCAAGTGGTAGACAGGAAGGCAATACACACTTGAACGGCTTGTATGTGATGGCATTAATAAGCAAGTGCTACAAATATGTAAAAAATACCACATTCTGTGACTTTACCAAGACCTGTGAAAACACCAGATTTATCCACTGAACTATGCTTTCTTTGGGAATGAATGTGGCTGTCTTGCTGGTACCTGAGGTTTCAGCCATTAAACTACATTCCTGCTGTCATTAATAGATGATGCCATTAATAGGACTGCCCTGGTCCTATCTCTGTGCAATAGACCACTCTGTTCAAGTCATCATCATCAATGCTTTCCTCTCATATTGCCATAACATAACACCAAACCTAGTCTGCACTACCTATCTCTTCTGCCCTTGCAATGTAGGAGCTCCTAATTGTCTGCAGTGGTACCCTAGAGAGCACCATGCTTAGCTGCTCCTCTTGCAGATTGCTGCTGGGTTTGTAGGTAGCCTGTGGCAGTCACTACTAAAACCTGGCTGCCTGATGCTGTGTGTCCTTACTATCCCCCAGTATATGTCTTAGTAAAAAACATTCCACTTAGATTGAGCATTCTAGCTGCCTAATGTATTTTAAAGTTATCACCACATAGCTCAAGATGACTGACACAGAGCACACTTCATCACTGCTAGGGAAAATGAGCCCTCACTTTGCTGATAAAAATTTGAAGTCGGATTAAAAGCTGACACATCCTCTATTTTAGTGGTATGTATGAAACACTAAATATAGCAGCGTGCTCATGTATTTGCTGATGCATGGTAATGTAGTCTGTAGCAGAACAGCAATGGGCTGGCAAGGAAGATGGTGCACTGCAGTAATACGATAAAATCCTCATGTGACCTTGGCCATTTCAGAAGTACTCCACGGATAATTGTGTATCCTTGACTGATATAATGCAAAATTCAAACAGGGGCAGTAGTGGTCCCAGGGCTTTAATGAGCAGCCTGATACTGCAATATTTGCCCAGGCACAATGCAAATTGACTTCAAGGAGAGGTCTCCATAGTGTAAGAAACAGAACTGTGCTATATAGCAGCTGTATATGAAAAACTGCCAACAACAGGCCTGATTCTGGGAAATGGGAGGGAGCCGTAACTCCATCTGGCTCTTGTTAGAAACTAAAGGTGCTTGATTCATCACAAAATCAAACCTGAGTAAAGTACTTTCAACTGATTACATATTTTTATATTTCCTTAGTCATAAAGGTTTTATGCTCCTGGTTTTATTTTACCTTTGCTGCAGTCCCTGGGCAGGAATTATGGGCTAATCACACCCTGAACAGGGAAATTGATGTGGCTCACAGAACCATATCCTATTCTGGGATTTTCCTTTTGCTCATGGGGGGGATGGAGGGATTCTCTTTCAGCCTTTCACTTGCCATGGATGTCTGGAAAGTGTGCTGGTGGTGGAGCTGAGGCTGTGACTGTGAAGCCCCTCTTCTCATCCTCTTCAGGAGGGAGCAGCACTGGATTAGACATTCAGCAGTGCCTTGCAAGACCTAGGCAGTACTTGTGTCTCATGCTGTCATTACTTCAGCTATAAAACTTTACCCAAGATGAAAACCTGACCTTAAATAACTGGAGAAAATAAAACATCCTCATCCAATGATCCTGTGCACTTACTAGAAAGCAGAGCAGGGTCACTTTGACATGTTTTCAGCACAAAGTGGAGGTGCTTACTTTGGACTGAAAAATGAACAGGCTGTTTTCCTAAGGAGTGGAAGTAAACTACTGAATAAACCCAGGTGTTTGGTGGCCTTGGCCTCTTAACTAGTTATGCTCTGTGTTGCTCAAATTAGAAGTAGGTAGAGTTGGTGCTTGTCCTGCAGTCAGTGCATCAGAGGGTCATTTCATTTGGCTCCAGTTGTAACTTTTCTGCAGCGCCAGTTTGGCTTCCAAAATTAGGCAGTGAGACTGCCTCTTCTTTTCATAATCAGAAATGATAGAACAAAGCCCTTCTTTGTGCTTCTAAAAAGACAAATCTTTGCCAGTCAGCTCTTACTGATGTGTTGGAGTAGTTGAGGTCACTGGGATCTTCTGCTCTCAAAAGCAAGAGGAAAATTGCTGTTTCTCAAAAAAAACCCCAAAACAGCCAGGTATAGATTAGAAATTTATATGTTTACTGTTTTAGTATGTGAATTATAGACGAAAGCTTGATACATTAAGAAGTACTCTGAATTTTATATGACATTTCTAAAACAATAAAGCACCAATGTATAAAAACACTTTATACACATGCAACTACTCAAAGTTATTCTAAATATCTTTTTCTGTTTTTCTTCTCCATGGTTCTTTCTGTGACTTTGATTTTTAGTCAATATTTTAAATAAGAAAGAAAAATACTGAAAATAGAGATGATAAATATTAAAAATAATATCTAGTTCATAATTGTACAAAATATAGGTCATTTCAGAATGAAGATATTATAAATACTTTTCTTAATTCAGTATGGTTACAGCTTGGACTCCTAAGGAGAGCTGAGCAGTAAGCAGCTGGTAGATGAGCTTGGGTTTGTAACAACTCTTGAGATGTGACAGGAACCTTGCTGTAAAAGGTGATCTAATTCAGATTGATAAATTGCTCTAAAGTTTTGCCTCTGTTGGAATTAGGTGGTGTTGGTTTCCAGCAACTAAGTTCATGGAGACACAGGATTCTCGAGTCATTTTTTTCTGTGACTGAGCAATTGCCTGACAAAGGTTGCAGACAGACAGCCATATTCAGCCATATTCAGCTCCCTTGCTCCTGAGCAGCCAAATTGTTTTAAACTGGGGGCTTCCAAGAGTCATGGCAGAGGGCAAATTTTGCCATTTAACATTTATTCCAAAAGCAACAAATGCCTGGAAAATTTTCACTGAATAATAATAATTTAAAAGTATGTTTGTTTTCTGTTTCAATTAGATCTTTCCCTCAGACCTCTCTGGTAGCCACAATGCAAACTATGTCCTTGTGTTTTATTTCCTGTGCAAGACATAACTGCAAAAGTTTGAAGGTTAAACAACCTTTAACCAATGTTAAAGTATACAAGTAGCAAAATAAACCTTTAGTTTTTTATTATGCTAACTAAGCATTAAAGCTCTGAGGCACACACAAACAAGGAATAATCTACATGGTAGGAACCTTTTGTTTTCACAGAAAGCATTTCTAATAGGTAGCAATTCCAACAATTTTAGTGTTTCCCATTAGAAAACATTTCCCTTGCAACCATTCATTAGGTTCAGCTTCTGTTATTTAACTCTATAGTATCAGTTCCTAAGGATTAAGGTTTTGTGCTGCATCAGAGTGACATGCATCATCTCTCTGAACATCTCAGCACATAAGATGGATTTTGCGCTGTTTCTTTATTTGCAAGTCAGGCAGGACAACAGAGAAAAGCTTCTGGCTGGAACATCCTGCAGAGTATTTGGGACAATAAAGCAATCAAAGCAGCCAGCTTCTGGCTTTTGCAACATAGGACCTTTTGTGGGGCTGCAGTCAGACCATGCCACTGTTTCCTGCTATTGAACAACCTGCCGTGGTGCAGCCTCTGCTCAGAGGAGATGGCCATGGCTCAAGGACACACAGCATCTGTGTAGCTGAGACTGGCTATGAGCAGAGGCGCCTCTTTCCACTTCCCTGAGCACCATGGAACTGTGGCTCATGCCAGAACCGAGCACAAGACCTCTAGGCATGAGCCTCAACAGCTTGCAGTGGGGTAATGACTGCATTAATTGGAAGGAAGTTATCACTTCATAAGCCTCTCCCTAAATATAATGGGACCACTAGAGGAGGACAAAGAGCTATGTAGTGTTGACGTCAACTACTAAGAAACAGGAGCCTTTTAAGAAGGCTTCTCAGCTGAAAACCATCCAGTCTCTGCCCTTCCTGTTCTCTGTATTAGATTCCACCCAGGCCAGCAAGTTGCTATGACAGAAATGCACATATAGATGCTGGTATTTATTGAGTGCTCAGCACAAAGCATAAACAAATTAGTAAATTCCACCATGCTGTCAAGCCACCACTGAAATGCAGCCAGAGGAGGCTGCATATGAATGCAAAAGACATACCAAAGCCATCCCATATATCATTCCATTGCATACAATGGCATCTGTCAGCTGTGATCTTGACTCTGTGTCTTTATGAAGGCAGAGCAATTTCAAGAAAAGCAAGTTCAAGAAAACAGATGGCCAAAAGGATGCTTTACAAGTGGGTATTATTAAGTGGATTTGAATCTGCTATTCCAGTCTTCATAAAGTGTAGACTTTTGACATAGAGTTTGGGAAGGTAATGGCTGTAGGTTTTTATTTGATATTTATATTGGATATATACCTACCCTGGAGTATTTCTTGGTTCCCAAAGACACTGTTATATAAGGTTTCTATGATTTAACTCTGAGAAGTAAACTGACTCTAGCATAGAATCCTGCAGGTATATCCTGTAGAAAATTAGGGATTTTTTCTTTGTAGAATGAAACTCTCTGCCAGTTGCAGTCACCAGCAACTTTTTGGGATTATACTTAGTCTCTTAATGATGCATTTTTAGCTGTAAAATTATTTGTATCTATAAAGAAAAAAAGTAGCCTCTACTTTTCATGGATTTCAGAATCAAGCAACATCTCTAAGTAGCTGAGGAAATGGGAGACATATATATATATAATGGGAAATATTATATTTCATAAGATGTATGTAGTTCTTTCAGGAAACTTAAAAACGCTGCTTACTTGGATTGCTAATAAGGTCATTTATTACTTTTAAATTTTTTGAACTGAGGTAGTGACAATTGGCCTCAGGCCCAGAATAGTGTCCTCATGAGCACTGTACAGGCAGAACAAAGTCCTTCCCTCACAAACCTTATAGCCTTACATTATCATCAATAGTTTTCATACAAAAAGGTGATTTAAAACATTTACATTTGTTTCTAATTCAGCATTCAAATAATTTCTCAGGAGCTTATTTTCATGCATGTTGGTACATTAATTGATTGGTGTTCAGGTTACAGTCCCCATCCTGCCAGGTGCTCTTTGCTGTGTCATTTATTCATGCTAAGCTTGGCTCCAGGAAGGGCTTACAGTAGCACTGTGGCTGTATGGAGAGCCTCTGCACCTGCTCGTGCATGCCCAAAACCACCTGAGTGGTGAGCATTGGCTCAGTCAGCTGCAGCTCAAGGCTTCTTAATACAGAAAAATCAGAGAAGGACTGTCTATGGGATGTTGGTGATTCACTTCTGTCAAAGAAAGACAGAAGGGTCTGGGGTACAAAATAGGAAGGAGAGATTCAAAGAATTGTTTCTTCTCTGCCTGCTTCTTAAAGCACTGAAGAAGGAATATGGAAAGAAATAATTATAACATCCCCCAACCAATTGGTCTTCTTTCAAGCCTTCCCCAGAAGTAGCTGCCTTATTATCCATGCCATCCATCAAGAGAAGCCACAAATTTTGATTTCCAGGCTCTTTGAGTAGGCAAAGCAGGTATAAGGCCATAGGTTCTTTGGCATCACTAGCAGACTACTGATACTGAGATCTGCTTGTTTGAAAAACATATAGCACATAAAGTTAGCCCTTACTTTCACACACTTTTCTTGTCTGCTGACCAACACATGGTCAAAATCTTCAATTTATAGCTCTCTGGACTCTCATGTGGTAAGAAAAAGGTAAGATGAGTTTCCAAAGTTAAAATAAACTTGTGTTTTATAATTCTATCTATTTATAAGACAGACATAATGGATGCAGTACACTCTATGGCTGGATGATGTATTGGAGAACTGAATATATTCAGTAGCATAGTTTAAAGTGCACCTTTTCATTTGTTGCTTTTCTTTCTGTGATCCTCTTCTATGATCCCATATTTCTGGATTTTTTAAGTATAACAACAACCTTATAGGGATAATATCCAGAGTATTAAGCTACACGTAGGTAAGTGAGTGCATCCAGGAATATGTGAGAGTGTCTCTAATTTGCTGTGATGTATATATGATACATTGATGTTAGTATAGTATACTGTGCTGCCTTAGGTCTTGATAAACCCTGTGCCTTGTGATGCTCAGAAGGAAATAAATTTACTCTGCAAATGTTCATTTGAAACAGCTACACTTTATTCTTAAACAACACAATTTGGATAGGAAGAAAGAAGTTCTTTCCAGTGGTTTTGTTCCCTTGGGTTTGATCCTTCTTTTAGCAGAGTCTGACACACTGTCCTTGGCGATGTCAATGGAGGCCAAGTGGAGCGATGGAGTACAGGAGTTCTGGGTTGCAGGGCTGTCGGGCATGAATTGCTGTCCTGTGGAAATAGCAGAGCTGCCTCCATTTACAGCACTAGGCTTATGTCATGAGTATTCTTTTATATGTCACAGAGAAGCTGCTCCTGGGTTTTGGCAGGAAGCACTCCCCCACAACCACTTCAGACTCTTTCCTTCTCTTTGCCTCCTCTCCTGTGAGCAAAAGCTCTGTCAAGAAAGCACCTTTATGTGAGCCAGGAACAGAGGCAGCTGATACTCAGCTAGTTATTTTGATTGCCTGGCTGGTAGGGGTTGGGGGAACAGATAATGTCAAGATTTCCTCTGCATTCCAGATCTGTTTTCCTCCTACGGTTAGCAGGCAGCAAGTGTGACTTTTCCCACTCAGCTTTTCCCACAGTCAGTATGACTTATCTGACAACGGAGTTAGTGTCAACTGTCCAAAACTAACTAGGAGATATCTTCCTTTCACCACTTGTCTGCTGTTATTGCTTATCAATGTCACTCTCCAGCTTAAATGACTGGTTAATTTACAGACATACTGAGACAAATTCACTTCTGTTGCAGCTTCAGTTAGCTCAGTGGAGTTACACTGAGTTTGGCCATAGGTGTCTGAAAAGCACAAGTGGTAGGAACGTGATACTAACAGAAACAAGAACATTGCAACAGTCAAAACAAAAAGGAAGCCCTGAGCTTTGGCAGGATGCCCATTTCAGATTTCGGAGTGTGATCCAACAAGATGTTCATGTTTTACAGCTGATGCTGCAAGAGAAAAGTTGTTATTCAACAGCAAAACAATTCATACATCTCCACATCAAAACATAGCCCATATTAAAAAGCAACAAAGGAAGAAACAAGTTACAGGCTTTCAGAATAGAAATTCTATTGAGAGTCATGACAAATTTGCTTTTACATCTATTAGAGACTTTGAAAATACTAGAGTGAAACTGAAGCACACTCAACCTGAGATTTTCAAATGAGTCTAAAAGGGTTGAATATGGAAATACTACTAGAATTCCACAGAAACAGGAAATGTGAGATGGAATTGATACCTCCAGGTTTACGTCCAGTCCAAGATGGCTTTCTAAGAACTTCTTCTGTAACTGGAGGTAGAGAGGCATTTTCAAATTGTAACATCTTTTTCAGCTAGATCAAATCCTGCTCCATAGGCCTACTGTAGCACCTCTTCTAGGCAGCTGGTTTAGAATGGAATGAGATATCCTCTCAAAGACATATGTTTCCAACCCACCTTTCAACCTCCCTCAACTCTCTTTTACCAGTGGGTGCCCAAAATTCAAGGAAGGGAAATCTGTTGCTTTTTTTTTAAATTTTGAAATTTTATTAACATTTCTGTTTCACAGATGAAGTTAAAATGAATGAAGTGCAAAACCAAGCATTCTAAAGTTAACTCAGTTAATACTGTTAACCTGGACTAGCAGTGCAAACAGAGATCATTGCATCTAGAGCACTTTGTTCATTGCTCTGCTCACTTCTCTACACCATGCACAAATCTCACCTACTGGTTTTGTCTGTGATAGTCTTCTGGACTCCCCTGTATCTGTTCCCTTTCTCTACATTTCCTTCTTTGCAAAATCCAGTTTTAGTTTTCCTCCTTACCACTATTTATTCTCCTTCCTTCCTTCCTTCCCTTCCTTCTCTTCCTTCTCTTCCTTCTCTTCCTTCTCTTCCTTCTCTTCCTTCTCTTCCTTCTCTTCCTTCTCTTCCTTCTCTTTCTTCCTTCTCTTTCTTCTACCTTTCCTGTTGCCTCTACTCCATACCTCTTTGTTGTCCAGAACATCTTACTCCTCTCTGGTTCCCAGTGAAATGGGCAAATGACTCTGCAAGATCTCTAAACCCATGCATAATACTTCTTCTCCACCCCTGCAATCAAAACAAATCCTTGCTTTTCTTTCTGCTGGTTAATGGACATGTCATGGTCTATCACACGTGGGTTATGTCTTCTTCCCTGGCTGGGGATTAGCCACCTTTCTGGGTAATAACAAGTAGGGTTTAAAAAGTGAGAACCAAAAGCTGAAATTCCAGATTCCTGGTTTTTATATTCCCAGATGACAACTTGCAACCACTTCTGAGAACTGGAAAGGGACTTAGACTCTATGACTTGGGGGCACAGTTTATAAAACCATGAAATTCTTGTGCCTGGACAGAGTATTTCCTTAATGCCTTTTCCTTAACAGACTAAATGCTTGGATGTGAGTACATTCTGGAGTCTTTTTTGCAAATAAGAGACAAAGAAATTTCCATTGTCAGAAATGGAGCTAAACGTGGAAGTGCTAGAACATATTCATCAGGTTCAGCTGTCCAAGGGAGATAAAATGATACCCATTTTTAAAGTTGAAAAGAAGTCATTGTGGGCAACAAAAATAATTACTGCTTCCCACATTAATTATCATATGTTTCTGAAAACAACAAAGCAATCTATAACATTCCCAAATGAGAATACAGATGTAGGATCCAGTATGGGTTTGTAAAAAGAAAAAAGAAGCTGTTTTTGCACAGAAAAACAGGAAGAGATAAAACTTATCTTGGCTTTCCAAACTAATATTCCAGAGATATTCCAAACAGAGATGAAAAAATGTGAGAAATCAGTGTGGGAAGGAAAATTTGGTCATAGAACATAAACTTCATAAAAGATCCAAAGACACATAAATTGAACTTGTCAGTTTTCAGAATAAAGAGAGGCTAATAATAGGTTGCCCAAAGGATTTTACTAGGGCAAGTATCATTTAAAGCTTCATTATCTTGACAAGTGAGTGAACAGATGGCAAAATCTGTAGCAAATTCAAGATTTCCTAGGGTCCTGAGGATTAGAAAGATTTCTGAAAACCAAATTCAAATCACCAAAACAAGGTGATTTGACAACCTCAGTGAAGATGGGATTTCAATTTACCTAAGTGTGAGGTAATGTTCAGGAATGATTTGAAGTGTTCGCTGATACAGCATACTTAAGGAAGTGTTACCAGCTCAGAAAAATATCTAGGCAGCATTATGGACAGCTTAATTAAAACTGCTCAGTGAAAACAGCTGTTCAATTTGCAGCACTAGTTGTGAGAGCAAATAAAACACTGATTTATAAGAACTATAAAAACCAGCATTGATATTATTATAATGCAATCATGTAAATTCAGGGAACTATATTACAGTGATCCCCAGCATCATCAACATTACAAAACTACCTACAAAAAGAAACATTCAGAGAAGTCAGTGAAGGATGGTAAGCAGGGAAGATACAATCATTTTATTTGCCCCATGAAGAAATGTGGCACTAAATTCCTATTCACCTTTAAGTCATAGGGATATCCAATGTATGCAAGATACAGAAGCAGCAGCACACTCTCTGTGCTGGAACCTTTTTCCCCAATTAATGAGGATCATCAAATCAGCAAGAAGTGGAGGGCTTTATGTTCATGTATTCTTAAGAAACATGGTGAGAGTACCCATACTAGATGAAATTTTCGAGTGAAGGATATGGCAATTTTTGCAATTACTTCATCAAATGAATAACTTCACCATCACTAGTGTTTAGTCTAAATTGTGGTGTTGGTTTGTTGGGTTTTTTTTAAGAATGATTAGAGAACTTCTTTTAGGAATGGAGGTTGTCCCTGGCGATTATTGAAAAGACCCTAAGTTTCAGTGATTCTGCATTAAAAGGGTAATTTATACTTGTGCAAGGCAAAGTAAGCCTATTGCTACTTTCTAGTAGTACGTACAACCTATTTTGCTATTATCTTGCCCAGCTATAAAAGATAAGCTATAGAACAGGAAAGAGGTGGATAAACCCAAATCTACTTAAGTCCTAAAAAAGGATAAAGTTTCCCACATTAAACAGTCTTCTTTATGACTTGACTGGCAGCAGTGAAGTACTTTAAATCATTTCAAAACCATTTAGCAAAATTTCAGAATAGAAATAGGGAATAACCTCATACTGGACTCATATTCCAGTATGAGTCAGATGTAGACTAGATTTTGGTTTTCATATTTACTTCTGGCATTTTTTTATTTCCCTTTAGCATTGACAGTCACATATTTTTTAAAGCCTGAACTCTCAAAGTATGTATCTGATAACTTTGATCAAACCAAGGATTACTTAATGTAAATGTTCTCTGTCAGGTAAATTAACTGATCTTCTGTCTCAAAAGCTACCACTCTGGTAAGATCCTGCTGAGTTATAATCCCTTTAGCACCTCTTCTCCAAGCAATTTGCATGGGTTTTTGTAATGTAAATGAGTCAAAAATATTCCCTGAAATGTAGAACAATTTCAGGTAATTACTGCTGAACATATTTGTGTCAGCCCAAAATGACAAAAAGGTGTAGGAATGAATCTGCCTGACAGTAGTGTAAGTAAACAAGATGAGCAACAGCTGTACCCACAGCACTGTAAAGGTGTTCCGACATCATCTGTAGGAGCTGATTTCACTAGAAGTCATTGCAATACTGAAAAAAATAATTTTGAAACCAGCAATACATACAAGCAAAGTCACAACCTTTTCTTGCCTCCTGGAACAGTTCTGAATGGATATCTCCTTCATTTGCATGACACTTAAAAGAAGTCAAGGAGAAATGTCTTGGTGGAATCTCAAAAGTTGTCTGTTAATAAGAGGGGGATTGGGTCAGCTGAATACAGTGTTTCAGGGGAGCTGAAGCTTGCTCTGTTCTTTCTGCAATCAACTTTTCAAATAATTATAAATAAAAAAGACGGTGCTTTCTGGCAGGCAAGTGGTGGCACACTCAGTAGAGAGTTGTGGCTGTGATCCCTATCATCAAATTGGTCACATCAGTCTACACAGCAGCAGTTGATGGGGAGACATCTCCTCAAGCTCTCTCTACCTTTGGAATGCTTGGCCAGCTGCAGAGCAGTCCCTGCTACTGCCTTTCTTGGTAATTAAGTTGCTTTACAACGTACTGTTTTCAATCCAAAAGAGAAAAGAAAAATATATTTTCTAGCTTTCTTCCATGGTCTTTGATGTTACTATTTATATAATAGTAATATAATGTCACTATTAAAATTCAGTTATGTGAAAAGCACATGAGTGCATAACTTAGATTTTTTGCCTCTTGCATGCAGAAATTGGAGCCTATTTGGAAGACTACATAAAGTTGTGCTTTAATTTCTCACAGGTGAATTCTTTTTCATAGACTGTAATTCTCCAGCACCGCATTACTGCTCCTATGAAGTCTGCTGCCTACTATGCAGTGACACCTTATGGCTTACCTCTCTGAGGATATGTAGTATAGTCCACATAAAAATATAACACAGTTTTGTTCCTAACATAATGAATCACAAATGAAACAATGCCATTATGCAAACCCCTTTATATGCAGTAGGCAGGAAGAGTACAAGCAAACAAAACTAAGGTGAAGGAGCTACAAGTATTTTTTAGACTTGCAATTCACGCTATGCTTTTGCCTACCTGATTATATGAAGCCATTACTGAAGCATTACTGGACATCATTTGGTAACTTTTTTTCCCCAAAGCTTTCTGTAATGGTTTCAAGGGCAGTACTACAAGCCTCTTTGTGTTTCACCCAAAAATAGTAAAACCCCCAGCAATTCAAAGTAAACTCTTCTCTGCATAACTCTAAAAACTGAAACTGCAGTTGTTACTGCTGACTTGTTAATATAACACAGACATGGACATTTCCTGGTTACTATAAACACTGAAATGCTTTTGGAGTTAATGGAATACAGGTGCTGCCTGACACTACCAAAACCTTCGCACAGAAACAGGGACATGTTCGGACAGAAAGAGCTCCAGATCCACCTAGTCCAGCCCCTTCTTCACAGCATGAATATCCTGCTTCTCAGTGGGAATACCCATATATGTTAAATGTCATGAAACAGGCATTCTTCCTAAGCTTAAGCTCCTTTATACTCCCAGGAATGGCCGTACCACTCAGCCTGCTGGAACAGAGTTCTGTAATGCCAGAGCTGGGTGATGGAGTGGGCTTAGGCAGGCTCAGAGCCGGCTGGGAAACCTTCCCAATGGAGCTGTGGGAAATGATGCTTACAATCGAATTGTCACCAGCCTTCACTTCAAATGAGACTCAGACAATACTGTGGACAGACAATTAGCCCTTCTTTATTGAGGAATCAAGAAGAAATTTTAAATCAGCTTTAGTGATTCAAGATCCTGTAGAACAGTTTAGGTTAATAGGGATTGGCTTGGGCCCCAGCCAAATTTTGATTCTGGTCATTATAATCTTCCTACCTGAAATTCTATACCCTATTGCAACTGGCCACAACACTCTTTATTTACTGGCCAAAAACATGAGTGCGATTGCTTTTTAATTCTATCAAATGTATATATTTAAAATCTGTTAAATAAGTTAAAATAGTTGCCATGTGGCCAGTGATGAAAGTTGCAATATATTGATACTTGGCAATATGCTGCCATCAGTCAGTAGTCTGATTACTCAAAAGGTGTGTGTGCAGAGAAGTATTTGCGTATCTGAAAAAAAGTTCTTACTCTTACAAGTAAATTCATTTGGGGAACAATTTGCTTGCATTGTTGTTAGAACCTGCTGTCAAGATTGATCATGTTTTCCTGTGCAATCCAGGAGAGTTATAAAAAAAAAGAGAAAAAGCTCCCAGGTCTCTAAACCAATATCCTGCTATGGTGTGTGCTAAATTGCCATTGACTGCTGCAAGGCAAGGCTTTTTTACACAAATGTTCCAATTATTTCTACTGTGATGGTAATAACAGTTGGAAGTTAAAAAAAAAAATTAAAAATTGTGGTTTAGACAAGGTCCCAATACAATATTAAGGAAATGAACACTTTGAGAGCAAAGAAAGATGTAGTTTAAAACAATGTATTTTTGTGACTGAAGCAGAGGGGGAAAATCAGACACCAGAAGCTGAAATGAAAAGAACAGGGGTAATGTTCTGTGCTGAGACATTTTGTGTTTCAACATAGCTGCTCACTTATTCAAGGGTATTCATCACTTCAAAATTTCAAGCTCAGCTCCAGTAAAAAACCAATATATCTACACATATAAAATGTAGTGCACTTTCCCAGTTGCTTAATCATTGAAACATTGGCTATTTCTATAGAGACTGGCTTTGCTCAGCATAAGACTTCATATTTTCAATGTAATATATTTTAAAGATGTCCACAGAGCATCTTACGAAAGGAAGTGAAAGTTTATTGGCACTTGGTTTGTTTTGTCCGTTTTTGTCCATTCTCCTTGTCTGTTATCTGAGAAATGTGCAAGGAATCTTGTGGCTGCAATTCTTCAGAATTTCAGCTGAAGCATCAGCTTTGCTGTTTACTGTTCCCTAGAAGTGCCTTGTTTACTCAGAGGGCAATCCATCCACTCATCATTTGTACCACAGCTGCCTCCCTGTTCCCTTCTCCACCATTCTCATATAACAGAGCAACCTCCTGCCTGTCACACAGGACCTTCACCTGTAGTTTATAATGTCCTGTGACAATTTAGGCTGTGTTAGTACAAGAGACTGGAGAGGTAGAGGGGTTATTAAAAAATAACCTGCAAGAGCTAGATATAAGCAGAATGAAAGATGGAGAGAAAAGTGCACATTAAAGCTGGCCAGAGTGTGAAAATCCTGCCATGTTAAACCCAAGAAAATAACAGCTATTTTCCAGAAAAATGTATGATTTCTCTAATTTTTATTCGTTAAGAAACAATGGATTTTGTCAGAAGGAGATTTCCAGGTGAAAATTTTTGATTGCTGTAGAAAAAAAATTCATCCCACATTTACCATTTCACTTTTGTTCTCATTTACTCTGTCTTGATAGACACAATCTGGTCTACTGCATTGCATCCCAAATGCAAATACCCTGGCTATATACTCTGCTATAACTGCTTATTGCAGCTCATCCTGCCTTTATGGTGCATCAAGCAGAGGCTGCTTTACTGAAGTCTGAAGGCCCTTCCCTTGCCTCATCTATCTATTCAATATTAAAAGCTTTCTTCCCACAGCCTGGTTGTGTACAGGATCCCAGCTTTTGCTGTCTACTCATTATGTTTTCAAATACACATTTGCGAGGTTTTGTTAAAAATGCCCCTCGTTCTTGAAAGTTGGTCCTCTGAATATATAAAGATACCACATTAACCTCCAAGAGACTCTCTTCTGACTCACTTTGCATCAGTGCTTCCAGACGCTAATTCTGGTGTGCCAGAAGTACACCAGCAGTTACTACTCTGGCCAGTACTGTTCTACTGCTTTCTCATACTCCACCCTTCCTACCCCAATCACGACTTCTCTCCATTGGTGTCCTGTTTTATATTTAGTTTGTAATCTCCTGAGGGCAAAGATTGTACTTCAGCTCCATCCAGTTTTTGATTCCAAGCACTTTGAAAACACTGTAATTAATAATAACAACAATAAAGTACCAACCATTGTATGAATAGAATTAAATTAATTTAATTAATTTCCCCCATGCCCTCTATGTCTGTTCTAGCAAGGAAGAGGGAGCACAGTCAAACAGCAGACACTTTGTTACTGTAGTCTGTATCTGAGCATACTTAGAGTCTTTTCACAGTGAATACTGCAAGAAGTTCCATTTATTTCAGCATTAATCACTGTGAACAAAAGTGAAAGAATTTGGCCCCTACTAATGAAAGCCAGCAGTGCTCTGCTGTTGGCAAAGTGTAGAGCAATCCTTTCCCAGAGTTTCAGAAAGCTAAAATGAAGTAGGATGAACATATACATACCAATCTCTTGATAAACCAGAAAAGAGGGAAACTAATTTATAGTTTATTCTCATTAAAGCTACCTTAAAATATTGATAATTTGTATATGTAAATAAAAAACAAGGTGAGAGTGCCAGGGCACAAGCTAGAACATTTTGTCCTCATTCACAATGATTCTTATTTTTCTCTATACAAAATATTTATTTGTTTACTTGGATGTCAAAGAGGACACCTACTCATATGCCCTTGGTGCTTTTCACATAACTTCAACCACAGAATTAGTATGAAATTCACTGGAGTCTGCTGTTAGGAAAACAAGGAATGGAAAACCTCAAATCTTTTCTTCCCTTCCATTGGTAACCCAGACTTACAATATCCCACTCAGACCATTTAAGCTGTGATAGAAAACAAATTCCAGAGCTCTAGAATCCCCAAAGAGATAAAAAGCACTGCCAAAGTTATAAATGTTACTTGATGTGTTTATATCTAGGATGTCTGGGCTACTATTTGAAACTACAAAAGCACAGCGACATCATTTTGAGTATAGTAAATTTCAAGAAGCTTCATTACAGTCAGTTCCTGAAGAATGAAATTAATTATAAAATTTGGCATTGCACTGATTAGCATCATACTGCATCATTGATCTTGTAGATCCTGTTATTTCCTCTTTTGCTTTAGTATTACTTTCTAAGGGATACTAGGGTAAGAGCCTGTGTCCTCTAAACAGCACATAGTAACCAAGGATGCACTCTTCCCACATTTTCCTCCACAAGACACATCCTGTCTTTTGTTCTTCTACAAGTAGGCAAATATTGTGCGATTAGATTAAAGTAACAAAAAATCCTGACTCATGATAATTAAAGACAAGAGGATGGAAAGGAAAGAAATTGTACTTTTATCATAGTCTTTCAGTAGTTTACAAATAGCAAACCAATGTGTAGTCATGTTTCTCTTTCCTTTGGTCAGATTCTCTTCTTACCAGGTGCATTGGAGTTTGTACAGTTACTTTACTAGGACTACATCAGGCTTCATAATGGAATCTGTAACAAATTAAAAGCACACTGCTAATTAGAGGCCAGAATACTACACAGTGTCAATTAACTTGGCGTTTAATTACCATGGTGATTGGAAGGAATTATAAATTGCTAAATATATCATTAGTGTATCAGACTTGTGTGCCACAATGGCACCAGAGTATGGGTATAACTAGTATAGACTTTTCCCCAACATTTTACATGCCTGCAAGATTTAAAGACAGTACTTTTATTCCTGCCAATATTGTGTTATCAATGAGCAAAGACAAATATAATAGTTCAGCTACTTTTAAGGCAGCTGGGAACATCCTCCTTTCTCTTCATCATATACAGTGGTTTCATTGCAATTATTCTGAAAAGAACCATTTTGGCAAGACTAGTATCAAGCAGAAAAACTGCATATTCTGTGGAAAATGTGCTTTCCTTTTCTTTCCCCCAGAAATGTTAGCCATCTTATGCTGGATGTCAGAATGTTTCAAGCAGGAAACACGAGTACTGATCAGCTTAACCAACATATACAAAATGTGTGAGAGACCAGAATTTTACCATCTTGTCAGGTTTTTTACATTCTAAAAGGAAATGAAGCATCTTTGACCTATGAATGATTCCTAACACGTACCCTCCTTCAAGCAAATTGTGCAGAGTAGCTCTTACTGTAACTGCTACTATGAGGTGTAATACATCAAAAATATTCGTGATGGTAATTAGACTTCTGAGCACCTAACTATGATTAAAAGCATAAAATAGGAATAGGCCAGTTGCTGCATGAGATGTGTTCTCATTACTCAGTAGCACTGTTTTCTTTGGGGAGAAAACTACAATATCTGATCTTGCCTCTGGATTTAGTTTTCCACAATAAAGTACCTGAAATTAGTAAGATTTTTGTCAGTGCCTGCCACAGAGTTTGGTCTAGGCTTGCCAGTTCAGTTCTGTTGCTGATTATGAAATACAGCCATATCACTGCAGTTTATCTTAGTAACTTGTGGTGAGATAACATGGGATTAGCAGTTGCTACTATCTAGTTACTAATTAGCTGCTTTCAGTAAACCTGGAAGTCTAGGGATATTTTTGATAAAGCAAGATCTTCAAAAATGCTACAGAAGGGAAGATAATATCTTTTGTTCTATTGCTACATTCAAAAATGCTACAAAAGGGAAGATAATATCTTTTGTTCTATTGCTACATTCTGGCCATCGCAGACAGCAGCTGAAGAAAGGGATATCTATCTTCCAGACAGGCAGGGCATGCTAAGTTGGTGCATCCAAGTGTGGCTGCCAGAAGAGTGCTGCTGAAGGTTGCAGTACTGGCTGACGTGGGCTGGTGTTTGTGGGTGGTGACACAGCAGTATGATACAAAACCTTCAAAACTGAGTTTATTATTTCACCTTTATACTGTGTGTCATGGTTCATCTTTATAGGGCAGCTGAGTACGGTATCAGGAATTAATTTCTCATCTCTGCCTGGTTCATAAGTGATAAAAGCCTGTGGCAGTAAACAGGCATAGTAGGTCTTATGTAGTGGTAATGGCTGTGTTGGTGAGAGATTAAATAAAGAGAGGCAGAGGTCAGAGGCAGATTTACTGGGCAGAGGAGCTGATTGTAGGAACCATAATCCTCTCTTCTCCCATTAACATCAGCAGGTGTTTGCTCTGGGTCATGGGATGTGGGAGTATTTACATAATTATGCTGTCTCCCTTCCAGATCTTGAATGCATCCATCCCTGGAAGGCATCCCTTTTCTCAAAAAGTGTTTGTCCAGTCATTTGAAGGACACTGGAATTGCAGGCAGAGGAGTGACATACAACATCTGCACAAGTTCTGGACAAGCACATCGTCTCCACTATATCAGCTAAAGTAGAGTAGTTTAAGACGAACCTTTTTCGATAAACCTTTCAAGAACAGGGACAAAGGAAAACAAATTCACACCACAAAGTAAGCAGAAGACATTATTAAAACAGTGGTAACATGGAATACATCTGTCTGTTTGCTTTTAGCTTCTGACATTGCAGTTACAGTTTAAATCTAAACAAGATGGGGATATCGATAATGTTTAACATGGCTGCTTTACCTGGGCATGCAGCCCTTTCAGAGTAGGGCACTCACTTGCAGGAACATCAGCCTCTGCTTTGCACATCACAAATACTCTGCCAAAAGAGCTAGAAGTAAGTAAGTGATTGTAACTAAATTAAATTAAGCCACTGTTGTCCTTCTCAGCTGTCAAGCTCTCTGCTGGAGGAACATCCAGGATAGGGAAGGGGACACTGTTAAAAAATATTTCCCAGAGCACAGAACAAGCAGAGACACAAAATGGCTTTCCTAAATGGGATAAGGGCCCTGCTATTACTTTCTGACTACCCTACGGCTGAATAAATCAGCATTCATTTTAGTCTGTAAAGTGTGCAAAAAGTGTCTGCCAGGCTTTAATTTTGAAACTTTTTCAAAAGCGCAAGAGCTTGTAAAAGAAGAAGTCATGCAGGGGGAAGGAGGTGGGGAGTAAGTGGGTGGAATGCAGAGAAAGTGGGAAAGAAACAGGAGAGGCTGTGTTGCAAGGACTATGGCTTGATCTTAGGTGGAGAGTTGATGAACCTAGGCCTCTGAGAAAAAAAAAAAAAACCTAATTTTCTTTCTGCAAAAGTTGAAGCATGGGCGAAGCACCTATTACAGCCTCCCGGGAAAAAGGCAGCCCGTTGCCAGCCAGGTTTTCTGTCACCCCGTGGCGGATGACCTCTCCCCGGAGGAGCGGACGCTGGCCGTTCGCAGCGCTGGGGCTGGGGTGGCGGCGGGCGGCTCCCGGTCGCTGTCCAGGGAGCGCAGAGGCGGCAGCGAGAGCTGACAGCAGGGCAGCCGCGGGGGCTTGGCCGGACAGTTCCCAAATAAGGGCCACGGGCACAAGCGGGGTCACGGAATTTAGGCGCGGGGTCCCGGGCCGTCGGTGGTGCCTGAGCCCGAGGGGCGCAGGGTCAGGGCAGGAGCCGGGCCGGAGCCCGCAGCACCTTCCCCGCCCCGCGGGGGCCGCGGGGGAGGGAAGGAGGGCGGAGAGCGGCGGGCGCGGGACGGGGTGCTGAGGAAGGGAGGGAGGCTGGCGGCGGGAGCGCTGCCCCGGGGGCCGGGGCGGGCGGCGCTCAGGTGAAGGAAGGGCCGCTCGCCCGGGGCGGCGGTGACGCGGCTGCGGCGCGGCGGGGCTGCCCCGCGGCCCCATGTGGCCGCCGGCGCCCGTCCCCGGCGAGGAGAGCGGCCGCGGGCGCTGAGCGGGGCTGCCCGGGGCGGCATGCGGAGCCGCCGAGGATGAGCAGCCAGCGCCGCTCGGCCAAGGCGCAGCTCCGGAGGTCGCTGAGCGAGCAGCTGCGGGACTCCACCGCCAAAGCCTGGGACTTGCTGTGGAGGAATGTCCGGGAGCGGCGGCTCGCAGGTCAGTCCCCGCCGCGCCGCGGCCGCCGCTACCTGCCCGCGGCCGCCCGAGGCGGCGCCCCCGGGGACGTCCCGGCCCCAGCGGCGCGGAGGGGTCCCGCTCCAGGGGCACGTCTGGGGGGCACCATCTCCGCTGCCGGAGCGGGGAGAACCCGCGGCTTCGGCCCGGCGGGACGGGGAGCTCCCGGCAGCAACGCGGTCGGCAGCGTCCGGGCGGGTCGGGCTGCGGGCAGGAGCCGGGCGCAGGCAGGTCGCAGCCCCCAGCCCCTGCAGGCAGCACCTGCCGGGTGCCGGCGGGCAGCGCGGGGATGCTCACACCGCAGTCGGGCTCGGGGCTAAGCCTCCCTGTCGCTCCGTGTCGGAGGCACCTTCTGAGCGTCTCTGAAATGAAGAGGGTTGGCTTTGACTCCGGGAAGCAGGCTCACCTGCTTCTCTGATCAGTTTTCTAAGTCTAACCAACCAGGTTGGTTCCTCATAGGGTTTGTATGCGAGAAGTATCACAACTCCCAAAGAAAAATGGTCTGTTTCATTTCAGGTGCTTCAGGTCACCTACCTGCTCTGGAAAACCAGCCTCCTGCAGCTTTTCCATCCCCAGGTGGGGACCAGAAGGACACAGAGCAGGGCAGGTGCTCCAGGAAGTCGGGTCTCATTTAGAGCACTGCTATTGCAGCAGCACAGTCACTTTATGCACATAAGCATAAATCCACTGTGTATTTGTAAACTACTCTGTGAATTAGAAGATCTAGAAGGTACATGCGAGTGCAACGTAGAGTTATTATACTAGAAAACAATACATCAAGATTTATGAGCAGGATCATGTATAATGAAGTCTAATTTAGAAAGATGGATTCCTCTGTCACATCCTACAGCATTATTAGGAGTTTGGTGACCTTGCTTAGGGCACTGTGACATGCTGGTATTGTATAATACAGAGGTAAATGATGCAGGTTTTCAGACTGTGTCTACAGCACATTACTTCTTATGTACATATAATTAAAGTAATAGATAAAAATTGCATGGTAGTTTTTTTTATTTAAAAATTAATCGAAACTGAGTAGCTTCAGTAATGAATTACTAAAATGACTAATTTTGTAATATTATGGTTAACCAAAATACTAAACTTTTAATGTTTTAATTTACTTTTAATTCCCTTGTTCCTCTATTGATAGCAGATGCCAGCAGACATTCAACAAGGATACTGTTAGCTATTTTTTTTTTTCTTTTTTGGTCAAAGACAACTATTGCTTGATTGAGCAAAGAACCTGGGCAGGTTGCCATGATACTGTAGCCAACTTCTTAAAGCAACTGGGTATTAAAATTGACAGAGTCAAAACTTTTTATTTAAGGTGGATAGAATACTAATGTCCTGGGTTTATGCACTGCCATAATTTAAGTCTATGCCACTATTCATAATACTCTGTTGAGATGCTGATGCACTTGCCCTTTAATTAAATTACTTATCTGACGACATAATGAAACATGTACAAATATTTGTTGATGCCAGATATGTTCTCTTGTTCTGATGCTTTTCTGTCTCTGGCATTTTTGTCCTTGTTTTTATATTTGTTTGTTGTGCTGACCTGCATAGCTGCAGTGTATATTCATTGGCCTCTTCTTCCAGCTTTTTTTAATGAGAAGGCAGGAAAATTAAGCTGATCTAAATGTGTCAACTATTTGCTGGTTGCCAGCCTAGCTTCTTCTCCATTGCAATAGATCTGATCCCATCCAGGTAGATAATTGTACAAGTTTTGTCTTTTTCCTCAAAGTTGTCATTGTAGTTCAGTTCTGTAGTTGGCATTGTAGTTACCAGCAGTGTAGCTGGTAACTAATGTTCAAGAGCAACGCTCAAAGCGAAATGCAGTTTTAATCATTAGTGTGCTGTCATATTCCAACTATCAAGCCAAATAAAAACTTGTGATTAAAACCTCATCATGATGACAGCTTTGAAGACACTTACATAGTTACTGTTTTGGTTTGCTTTAGTCTTTTATCTATGTGTTAAGGATCAGGACACCAGTTGCCCAAGAGAGACCTATAAAGAAAGCAAGCACATTTTTGTAATTCATAAAAATTATATAATTGTTAAGGTTGGATGAGGTATTGGGAACTCTCTGGTATAGTCTCCAGCTCATAGCAGGATCAGCACTGGGAGCAGAGCAGGTTACTCAGAGCTTTCCCCAGTGCTCCTTGGGAAGAGTTTCTGACCTGACGTCCAGGCTGGAGCAGACGTCAGGACACTATTGGACAGCAGGGATGTCAGCTGGAGAAAGGAGCTGAATCCTGGGTAGAGCAAGGAGAGAGCTGAACTTGGACTCAGCTGCTCCCAAAGAGGCAGAGAGCATGACTGGGTTGCTGTGGAAAGTAGGTTGTGCATAAAAAGACTGCTACAGTGTGCTCCTTCCTTCCCTCCCTCACCCTTTACAGCAGAGGTGATGAGCAGCAGCCTGGCTGCTAGCATGCTCCTGGACAGGGCTGCTCCGTACTGTGTCTTATTCAGGACAGATCCAGGCTGCCCAGCAGCTCTCAGTCAATTTTTCTGATTCACTGACTGGGATTTGTTTTTCAAACAATGGGTGTACCCTCTACAGTGCCAAAAATTGCACCCTTAGGGGTTTTTTGTGCTTTTTGTAATTTTTGCCGAGGTATTTTACACTGTTACCACTATGCTTATGATTTAATTAGGAATTCACAAACTGAATGGGAAATGTACCAGAATTTTAACTCCCTGTGGGGACCTATTCGCCTGAAAAGTTATATAAAATACTTTTGGTTTAATGTAATCCTGAACCGCTTTGCCGTAACTGAAAACCATTGTTTAAGGAATTTGACTTAGGTGTTTAACAGATCCTCCAATAGTGATCACCTAAGATAATTCTGAGATCCCTGCTCAAATCATGATCACCTGTTACAGTAAAACACAAGAAATTGCAGTTCTTACATTCCTTGTATGTAAGGGGAAAGTGCCATCTTCTATCTGGCATTCTTTCAGTTACTATACACTAAAATGAAATAAAAATAAAATTTAGTGTTCAAATTCAGTATTTTTAAGTCAGGAAACACCAGAGGTAAGGACCCCTGTTGCTGTATTGCACAGCCCCCCTTGTAGGGTAGGATTGTCATGACTGACATCATCACCTCACCCTTTTTGTTGCTCAGAATTTTTCAGCCTCATTTTCTACAGAAAGTGATGATCCCTGTTGCTGAATCTCTTAACTTAGAGCCTTCTGTACTGCAGCTTTCTGAAATACTGGACTAAGCACAGAATTACAAATTCCCTCAAGTCTTTGTGAGCCTGGTGCTTGCGTATGTCATACCATTAATGTTTCAGTTGTTCCTAGAAGCTGCAAGGTTACATTGTTCCCATTTTACAGATAGAAGCAGAAGGGAAAGTGTGGCTAAACCCCAGGAATATCAGCTCTTGAGAGTTAGAACTTAAATTATCTACTTTAGTATTCAAATTATGACTCTCGGTTGCTGCTGTTGCACAACATTTTGAGCAAATCAGCATTTGGGGTCTAACCGTACTGCACCCATGGAATTAATAACTTGCAGTTTCTGGTGGTCTGGTCAGATTGTGTTTCAAGTGACTTGGTGTAAAACAGAGAAAAATGGAAGGTGCTCTGCCACAGGGGCAACATTTGCTTGTCATAGTCTCAGAAACCTGGGGGTTTTTCTGTCTCCCACCTGCAAGAGCTTCAGCAGGGCTGATACATGACCATACTCCATCATCAGATGGGATCCTTGGAAACGGCATGTGCAGATGAAGATGAAACTTTGTCTTACTACCTAGTGGAAAGAGGCCTGAGTTAGAATTTAGCAGGTGACTTCAATTCTGAGACTTACTAAAGTTTGCAAAATTAATTTTGTGACCCTAGCATTCTTCTGGCAAGAGAAAGCTTTGCCTCTAGTTTCTGAAGTTTAGCTTTTAGCTGTTATTTAGTGATCTAAACATATTGCTGTCGGGATTTCTGCTCTGTAAGGCTGCCTCCACTGTGTCTGTGGCATAGATACACCCTCAGTCTTTTTGACAAATCTCTTCTCACCTGAGCTTCACAGTCCTTTGTATGTTCTGTGTTCTCTAAGAGATTAAATCCCTACTTGATCTCCTCTAGCTCTTCTGGTACAAAATTTCTCTTATCTATCCATTGGCATCCTCTCTACTGCCTGCTGCGACAGCCCTACCAGACAGGGCACCCTTGAGCACTGTCCCAGTTCACACTCAACTACAGAGCTCTCCAGAAGCAACTGCCTGGGGTGGTTTGGGGGACCAATTTCAGACGCTCCCACTCTTTTTTTTGGCTTGGCCGTGCTTTGGGTAAAAGGAATTTGGGATCAAGTTTTCCACCACACCTCCAGTGGTTTGCTCAGACTGATATTTCAAACTGTTTTAACTTGTCCAATTTTGGACAGATTTTTCAGGCACTAGTGATAAACTGACTCTTAAACTTCCGTTGTGAGGTTGCAGGGCTTTGTTCCAAAGGATGAAGCACTTAATGTCTCAAATCAAATAGAATGAAAATGTGAGGTGGGACAACATACCATGGACTAATATTTTCTTAGAAATTGATTACCTGAAGCTCCAAAACTGAAACAGGAATGAGGCAGGCTTGTGAATAAAAGAAAATCTCGAAGAAGTCTAAAGAAGCCAAAATTAAGACCTCTAAATGTAAAGCTTTAGAAGTCCTACTCTTAGGTGTCCTTAACTGTTCAGGATCACCTTGTAAACTGATTAGCAGCTGCAAGTGTCTCTTCAAATGTGACTGAAATGCATTTATATCAGAGATGAAACTGAACATTATCTGATGTAGGTAGAAAATGGAGAATAATTTGTCCAGCAGAAAGTAGCTGTCACATTCAGCATGTGGCAAAGATGACAAGGCAATACACCTGCTCATCTCAAAAGTAATTTGTGGTTGGTTTGTGGGTTATTGTGGTTTTACAGGGAGCAAATGAATAAGCCTAAGTTTGTAATTGCACCTCAGACAGCATGGTGCTCCTTGGCACCTGCTGATCTGTTGATCTTGGGGAATACAGAAATGAAAAGTGGGTTTTTAAAAAACTAGTGGTCACGACCAGATCTGTGTGAATTTTAGCACAGTTTTCTGTCATACCAGTATGGAGACAAGAGCAGCTATGCTTCTGCAGCTTCTGAATTAAAGAGCCATCAAATTATAGCTTTCTCATAGTTTTCAGTTTTCATTTAAAGAAAAAAAATTTCAAGAACTCATTTTTGAAGTTTTTACTCTGCAAAGCTGAAGTTTATTTTGGGGTGAAGTCACTGGAAACCCCAAAGAAAATGCATGTCCCAGGCTCCCAGGTCATCTGAGAACCCCTGAGCAAAAGCAGGTGTCCCAGTATGGGACCAGCATTGAGTCTGCTGCATCTTGGTATTATTACATTACTGAAATTTGTTCTCAATTAAGACCTTTGTGCAAATATAGCAGATTAATCTACTCTAAAGCCATTCATTAAATTAGTGGATTTTTTTTTGTAAAATAATTTCATTAAGGTGTGGGAGATGCATCTGTGAAAAACGTGGCATTTGGTGGGCATACTTTTATGTTCTATTTTAAAATCATGCACATAACATTTTTAGAAAGCAGAGATGTTGCAGTCTGTGTCCCCACCAGTGCACTGGAGAGTACAAGATACTGATTCTCGTGTATGTTGATAAGATGTATATGTGTAAATTCCTCCCTGACCCAGCCCCATCAATGGGAAAAGACTGTCCTTTGTCAAGGAGAAAAGTTATGAAAGACATTCTTTATTCATGATGGAGTGCTTTAGGGAAGAAAGAAAGTGGCTTATGAGTGATTCATTTGGCCAGGCATGCCAGGAAATTTTCTGCTCTCAGTCCTAAAGAAAATGTAGTAGCCAAAAAAGTAGTCATTGATCTCATAAATTAAATTAATTGTACCGTACATTCTCTATTAATGTGAGGAGGAGTTTTAGATTAGTATAATTAAACTATGAAGAGGCTGTTCTTTGCACCTATGTTTTATGGATTATGTCAGTATCCTGTAAGCTCCATCTCCTTCTCCAGGCACTACTTGAAGGCCAGTGGTTTGAATCTGAAAGGGGGCAGTGGTGGCAAAATACCACCATTGTTAGTTCTGCTGCTGCCAGGCTCTCATGACCCTCAGCAACAAGAAGTTAATTCCAGAAGTACAATTACAAAAATACCAATATGCTTGACCTGCCAAGTATTTCTGTATCAGCATGAGACTGTGAAGGGGGGGGTGATGGAGGACTCCCCACTGTCTCAAAGTCCAGAGAAAGATGTATTTTTCTCATACTCATTCCTATGGCTCTGCTGCAATTTGTCATGTAAGGTTTGGAGTGATCATGGAGAGGTTCCTAGGGTGGCAACAGCATTCATCTTCTGGTTTTACATTTAATACATAGATTTTGTATTTGAATGGGTACTGCTTCCATCAGAGAGAGTTGTATCAGGGATTACTTTCCTAAAAGAAATTCAATTTTGATTACTTAATTTCCTGACAGTAAGAGATACAAATCTCAGCTGATAAAATGGGCAATCAGTGCTGGCAATAGAACTGGATACCATTTGAATCAGTCAGTTTCTATTTGATAGCTTTAAAAAATGTTCTTGACAGATCTCCCTCTTCCTGGAGCTTGTCTGTTCACAGATTTCAGTGACACATTAATCTTTAGAAAATACACTTCTTTTTCCTAGAGAGTTATGATGTCAGTCCTTTTTGTAGTACAGTTTTTTGTTTAGTTTGAGTTTGTTCGGTTTGGGTTTTGATTTGGTTTTGGTTTTTTAGGTTTGGTTTTTTTTTTTTTTCTACTGGTTTTCTGTGGTTTCTTGAGCATTCAAAATGTTCTTTCAGTTCTAGTAAACAAATATTTCTCCCTTTTTCTCTGCATATACATGGCCTCAACTCATTCCACCTGCAGATGCTTCTATGTGACAAGAAGGCTGATACCTTGTCAGTTCTCTACACTGCAACTTTATGGAATATTCCTGTAAACATTGTACTTATCCTGATGTTTGCAGACCAAATACTGGAAACAATTCATAGTACTATTTTTACAGAAGCAGTAAATATAACACAATACTGTTTAAGTTCCTGTACATTTAGACAGATGCATTTTTTGGTGCTCATATTTTTCTAAGATATATAGGAGCTTATGTAGACTGATAAAAATACTTAATGCATTTGTCTGACATTAAACAGTGATGATGCTTTTCCATTCCAAGATTGCTTCTTTATATCAGTCATGGGATATTAAATAATGTATCTTCTCAGTTATTTCCTACTAGGTATTTTTATATTTTTTCATATGACTATAATCCTATAGGCTGCTTCCATTTCCCCATGCAAGTGACTTTATTTATAATAATAACTATGCCAGAACATTTATATGGAACATTTATATCCACAATAAACTTTCAGCTGCTTAGTGAATATCAATAGTCTGTTGGTGGCTGGCCAGCAAATTCCAAAATGTGAAATTTCTGGACTCAGGAAGGCACTGGAGACTGGACTCCCATTCTTCTGCTTTCCCAGCTACAGTAGGATGTGGTGTTTAGTTCCAGGAATCATGAAGTCCCAATTCTGAATTTTGTCTTTTTGCTTTAATGAAAAAACCCTTTAAAATGTCTGATATTGTCATATTTCTAGGGATTCTGAGAACTTAGATGACTTAACAATTTGATTTTGTACAATACTTGCCAGGCATTGGCCTTGTTTCACAGCAGTGCTTTGACTCACATTTGTCCTGTTATATTTTGTACTTCTTGGATTTCTTGAGAGAGAGATGTTCGGTCTTGCTCTTCCTTATTTCTTTGGTTTTTCTGTCATACCATGGCCAAATCTTGTGCTGCTATATATCATAAGTCCTTTAAAAATCATCTCCTTGAGGAACAATTAATTGAGAAAACCAGCTTTTACTTCTACTTAAGCACATTTACATAGCAAATTGAAACAGAAAATGTGATCTTCAGAATCTGAAAAGTCAAGAAAAAAATTCATTTTGTAAAATGTCAGTTTCAAGCTAACCTCATGATTTTAAAGAAGTGATGCCTGTCTTGTGATTCTTGAAAATTTGGGTTTGGGAATATTATTTTTAATTAATTAATAATTTGTGATATTTTCCTTTGATTATTACAGGCTTAAAAATATGACAGTGTAGAGGGTTCCTTGACTGACATTAAAGCATTCACAAGAGGAATGCATTTCTGTAGTTCCTTTGCACATCCCATTTACAGTTAAAAAAGGAAAATATTTTGACAGTCAGACCAACCTGGTACACCTTGTACTGCAAATAAGCAAAGGCTGAATGCACACAGATACGTGTGCATTGAACAGCTATGCTCCAAGAAGGGATCGGGAACACCTGAAATCCATGGCACTTGGTTCCATAAAACACCAGGCTTCAACAATCAATTTAATTACTTTACAAACCACCCATTTCACGTGAAACACTCTGCCTGTCATTCCAGTAGAGGGCAGTAATTTACATACAGTAATGTCAATTAGTGTGCGTACCCATCGTGCGTCACTCAGTATTAGACACAACAGCTGGCTTTATTAAGGCAGTGCAATATTCAAGGCATCCTCTGTCCTCCAGGATAGAGTGCCACCCAGGAGCCTTATTTCCTAAGCTTTTGCAGCAGGACCCCTTGCAATGTAGAAGTAGAATAAAATTTATGAGAATTAAAGAACAAGTTGTTTTCAGCTAGCATGGTGATCAAAACATACTCTGCTGTACATAATCACCAGAGAGAATTGCATTTCAACAGACCATTTCATAGAGATACTGATTTTTTTTCTTTGTTGCTGTTGAACAGTAAGTATATAGAAAAAATTTTCTATAAAACCTTTTTTACAAATCCAGCAACATGCTGTAGTACAGTGGAAGAGGAAGCACTGGAACTTATAAATGTTATTTTTCTTTAAGTTGTAAGAATTTGATTCATAATATATTTCAAAACACTATGGCTTAAAATTTATACTTAGCAAAAAGTTCTTTCAACCATAGGTATTTCTTTAGCAGCAAGATAACTTCATTAACTTCAAAATAGCTTGCTTAATTTTATAAATAATTCACAAATTTTACTTGTCACAGATGTAAAATAATGTGGGGATAATTAATTTCTTCTGTTGCCTGAGCTAAATGAATGGCACTGGTGCTTCAGTAAACCAGGGAGTGTTTTCTGGGGAGGACTGGTTTTCCAGGCCATGATGATGCAGAAGAGCACTGAACCTTCACACGTCATTTAATACAGAAGCTCTTTAAAAGACAGACACAAAAGAGGTGTATTGATTTTGTTATAGAAAGAATTTAAAGGGATATTGCCTCAGAACAGTAGCATAGTTTAAATGTACCTTAGATCATGTGTAGATCTGCCTGAATTTGAGCAAAAATTAGTTTGAAATGTCATTGTATACAGTCTTCTGTTGCTGCAATTTATGAAGAAATGTACGGTATCTGCATAGGATAAGGGTAAGGTAGCTGCATAAGGATAGCTTAAGAGAATGGTGAAAGACATAAGTCAAAACCAAAGTTAGAAATGTAACTTCTCTCAGTCAAAATACCAAAAAAAAAAAAAAAAAACCACATAGCATTGCATAAAAGGGTTCCTAAAGATTTAGGGACCTCCTGCATTGGTTCATAGCTTGGACTTCTCTAAAGTGTGTTGCACACCTGGTAAATTTGTGTTGGATTCACTGCATGAAGGAGTGAGGACTCAGCATTTGTCCCAACCTATAGATTATTTTGGATGTGCCTCCGATCCCTCTGCTAAATACGCCTGTGTTTTCCCATCCCCGTCCCCCTCATCCTGATGTGAATGGCATGCGCTTTCACGGCTCAACCAGAAAAATGCTGTAGTAAATTATTTAAGACTGAGTCATTTATGTGTCAGATGACTGCTGAAATGATATGCAAATGTCATCTCATGGTCATGCTCATTTTAAGAGGTGTCTTTAACATAAGTACAGATTTTTGTTGAAATAAATCAATTTTACAAGGAGATTTCAGCCATTGGATTTATAGTAAGAAAGAAACTTTTTATTTATTACATTAGAAACACCACAGCTGGGAATGTACCCATTAATAGACACAAGCAGATGGATTCTGACAAGTCTGTGAACTATTCACACTCTTTTTTAGCAAATATTTTGCTACAATCCCAACTTGCAAATGTTACTTCAGAAACAAATATGTAACCATCTATCTCAAGGCACAAAACTGAAGAGTAACATTAAAATATTGTAATTTCATTATGCATATGGTACTCATTTGAAATTTAGGAAGTAGTGTTTAAAAACACTCCCAAAGGATTGCCTTGGTTCAATAAATGTTTTAAATTATAAATAAAGTCATAGAATCATTTAGACTAGGAAAGACCTTTAAGATCACCAAGTCCAAGCATTAATCCAGCACTGCCAAGTCCACTGCTAAACTACGTCACTCTGTGCATCATCAACACATCTTTTTAATATCTCCAGGGATGGTGACTCCACTACTTCTCTGGGCAGCCCCATGCCTAACAACCCTGTTAGTGAAGAAATTTTTCCTAATATCCAATCTAAAGCTCCCCTAGTGCATTTTGAGGCTGCTCCCTCTTGTTCTATCACTTGGAAGAAGAGTCCAATCCCCGTCTCTCAGGTAGTTGTAAAGAGTGGTAAGATCTCCCCTGAGCCTCCTTTTCTCCAGGCTGAGCACCCCCAGCTCCCTCAGTTGCTCCTCATCAGTCTTGCACTCCAGACCCTTCCCCAGCTCTGTTTCCCTTCTCTGGACACACTCCAGCCCCTCAATGTCCTTTTTGTAGTGAGGGGCCCAGAACTGGATACAGGATCTGAGATGTGGCTTCACCAGTTCTGAGTACAGGGGCACAATCACTGCCCTGGTCCTGCTGGCCACACTATTGCTGATACAGGCCTTCTGTCAATGCTGACAGTAGCCTTCTTGGCCACCTGGGCACATTCTGGATCATGTCCAGCTGCTGTTGACCAGCATCCCCCAGGTTCTTTTCCACTGAACAGCTTTCCAGCCACTCTGCCCCAGCCTGTAGTACTGCATGAGGTTGTTGTGACCCAAGTGCAGGACACTGCACTTCTCCTTGCTGAACCTCATACAACTGGCCTCAGCCCTTCTACCCATTCTGGTCCAGATCCCTCTGCAGAGCCTTCCTGCCCTCCCAAAGATCAACACTCCTGCCAAGCTTGGCCTCACCTGCAAACCGACTGAGGGTGCACTCAATCCCCTTGTCCACATTGTCAATAGAGATATTAAGAATTGTCCCCAATACTAAGCCCTGGAGAAGACCACTGGTGACCAGCCACCAGCTGGATGTAACTCCATTCTCCACCACTCTCTGGGGCCAGACATCCATCCAGTTTTTTATCCAGCAAAGAGTGCACTTGTCCAAGCCATAAGCAGTGTCTCCAGAAGAATCTTGTGGGAAAAGGTTTGAAAGGCTTTACTAAAGTCCAGGTAGACAGCATCCATGGCCTTTCCCTCATCTGCTAAGTGGGTCACCTTGTTACAGAAGGAGATCAGGCTGGTCAAGCAGAACCTGCCTTTTATAAACCCATTCTGGCTGGGCCTGATCCCCTGGTTATCCTGCACATGCCACATGACAGCACTCAAGATGGTCTGCTGCATGACCTTCTCTGATACTGAGGTCAGGCTGACAGGCCTATAGTTCCCTGGATCCTCCTTCTGACCATTCTGTTTCATGGCTGTCACATTGGATAAACTCCAATCAACTGAACCTGCCCAGTTAGGCAGAGCTGCTGGTAAATGATGGAAAGTAACTCAGTGAGCACTTCTGCCAGCTCCCTCAGTACTTTTGTGTGGATGCTATTTGGTCCCATAGACTTATGTGTATCTAAGTGGTGTAGCAATTTGCTGACCATTTCCCCTGGGATTGTGAGGGCTTTATTCTGCTCCCTGTCCCAGTCTTTCAGCTCAGAGAACTGAGTACCCCATGAACAACTGGTTTTGCTATTTAATACCTGAGGCAAAAAAGGCATTAAGTACTGGAGCCTTTTCCTCATCCTTTGTCACTGTGTTTCTCCCTGCATCCAATAAAAGAGAGGCCAGTGTTCTTCAGTGTCTTCATAAACAGCTTGGATGCAGAACTTGAAGGTATACTCTGTTTACTGATGATGCTAAACTGGGAGGAGCTGTTAACTTCTTCAAAGGCAGAAAAGCCCTGCCAAGATATCTTGATAGAGGGCTGGGCAATCACCAGCAATATGAAGTTTAATAATGGCAAGTGCCAGATTCTTTTGTTTCCAGATGTCTGGTAAGCAGAAGTCCCCCATGAGAACAAGGGCTAGTGATTGTGAGACTTTTCTTAGCTGCTTAGAGAATATTTTTTCTGACTCTTCATCCTGTTTGGGTGGTCTACAGCAGAGTCCCACTAGGATGTCTGCCTTCTTGGCCTTCCCCTTGATTCTTACCTATGCACACTGTCATCAAGTTTTGGATAATCAAAATTCTCTCTAAGCTCTCTCTAACAAAGCTATCCCACTACCACTCCATCCTGACCTGTCCTTTCTGAAGAGCCTGTAGCTACTCACCACAGCACTCCAGTTGTTTGAATCATCCCCACAGCCCTGTGATGGCAACTGTGTCATAGTTTTCCTGCTGCACAATGGCTTTCAGCTGCTCCTGTTTGTTGCCCGTGCTGTGGGTATAGGTGAGATACACCTCAGGTGGGCTGTTGATCCCCTCATCCTGTCATTAAGCAGAGAAGTTCCTCCATCTGGGCACCCTCCCACAGCTGTGCTAACAGGTGCCACCCAATAGTGGTATTGAGAGCAGGGCTCACCCTGCAGGTGCCACCCAGTAGTGGCAGCGTGCTCCTGCCAGAGCTGTCTGGGCAGCTGTGCCAGCCGTGCCGGCTGTGGAGCTCAGCGAGGCCGTGGCTTTCTGCCAGGTGGACACCACTGCCCCCTGGCTGGGCTGGCACTGCCTCAGCATCCTTCCTGCACACTGCTGTGCCACACCCTGCTCACCAGTGCTCCCTAAGGGCTTATTTTATATTTGTGGCCCTCAGCCAGCTGCTGTCATGCTAGGTGTGTGTTCTGGAGGCTTAAGGCTCCTCTTTTCAGTTACACCGAGTTAAATCCTTCACTTCTGGCCCCTGCCCCAGTCACTGGGGATAGGGTATTTGTGTGTTTGTGTAGATGTGATGAAGTGAGGATTTTCAGCAAAGGCCAGTGCCACTTCCATTTGTGGAAGTCACCATCTGAGAGAAGGTACATGTTCATTTTCAGAATAGCTCACTAAACAAAGTAGCAGAAATTAAGAATACAATATATAGCTCAGCTGCTAGAGGACTTGGTAGTTAAAGAAAAATTATGGGTGTTGGCCTGCTGGGTAACAGTATAACTAGTTGCCAGACTCAAATAATGTACTTGCAAGTAAAACCAATGTGTAGCACATACTTTTCGTCAATTGTTAAACTTCAATTTGTAGATTTAAACTTTTATTCAGCATCACTGTATTTCTGATATCATAGGAAGGTAAAATGACAACTGATTCCTCTTTCTGCATTATTTATTACTTCATTTACTTTTACCATATCTTCTCTTACTTTTCTCAGTTGAGAATTTTCAAGCCCCATGACAGCATTGAGCCCACCAGCTTCTTTTGAATAAACTGGGAAATTGTATTACCAAAAAGACACAGTGAAAATCCAAAATGTCAGTACTGACCCTTAATGTGCATAACCAAACATACATACATTGAGCCTCTACATGAATTTCTACCACATGGTGAGGTGTTTGGGACTTGCCCAGTTTGTTTCCTGGGAAGAAAGTTTTGCAGCTTCATTATCAGCTAAAGATTTGGATAATTTGTTTTCCTGCCAGTCACTTTGAGAAGAATAAAGAACTTCTCTAAAATCAACAGAAACATTGATCAACAGAAACATCTCAACAGATGATGGCTTGACCCACTCATCATCCTGACTTGACCCACTCCATCATTCCAGAACATAAAGAAACATTTGTCCACAGAGAATCAGAAACACATAGTTTTATATGAGTTAGGCAGATAAGTATTTTTGTAATTAGATTTGCAGTCTCTGCCTATCCCTAACAGCGCCAAGTGCTTTTGTTTCAGAACAAAACTGATAATTTGATTATGGTCTGATTTCAGCAGAGCACTTAAAGGCAGTATAAATTTAAATTATTATATATTTGAATCTGTGGACTAGTCTGTTTTGTTATATTTACCTTCTAAACCAACAGTAGATTCTTTTAAAAAAGATTATCTATTAAATCAGTATGGTTGGAGATATGAGTTCATCAGAAAGAGGAAGGTACCAGAACATCCATATTTCCAACATATAATAAAACAGAAGATACTATACCTAATCTGATTCAAATAGAGGACAAATACATTTCAGAATCTAGGTTAGACAAGGCAACTCAAATAAAATTGACTCTGAAACATCTGGTTTGTTTTATACAAAACCATAAACATGCGTAGTTACTAAACGGCCTAAGCTGTTTCTTTGGAAGGCACCCTAAAAAACAAGGACAGCAGGACTAATGTTTACAAAGCCAAGGCATATACATTAATCGTGGCATGGCAGCATTTTAAAGAAACTGTCAAATTCAGAGGGATTATAATACAGCTGGGATGAATTGTAGGTAGGAACTGTTTTAAATCTCTGGATTCTAGGTCACAATAGAGGCTGTAACACAGGGCACTCACTTGCTCTTGTACTCCTTTGCGTTGCTTTCTCTTAAGGGAGAGCCATAACTTGTAGAGGGCTGGAACCATTATCTCTTCTTTTATGGAAAGCATCAGTTGGTGCAATCATTAGGGATCTTCAAACTGGGAAGAAGTTTATTGCTGTGACAGATCGGGCAACATATGGAAGGAAGTAAAATGTTCTCCAGAGACAGATTAAGTTTTTGCCAAGGCATTTTACTGAAATTTTGGAAAATAAACAAGTCATTAATTGACTCCAGATTTAGCTACTGCAAATTGTGCAAAGATGCTGCAAACCAGATGCTTTCCCCTATTTGTTTTTACAACCCTTTCTATTTATAGATGCCCTTATTTGATTATTTACTTCTTTAATAGAGGGCATTGTTTTACACTGGAAACCTCATCTCAGTTTTGCCAGTAGATGCCTGACTAAAACATACATGTTCACACAATTGCAGGGATTAAACACTCAGCAATAACATAAGTAGGAAAGAATGAGTAGGAAGAAGTTAACATTTAATTCTTCCCTGGGTTTCTTAGCACATAACAGTTTTCAGCCATTATCTATGCAGACCCTGCTAGTGAAATAGTAGAGGCAAAGACTCCTATCCCAAGGACAGCATCCTTAGATTTGTCTTGCCAATAAAGGTGTGAATACAATCCATGTTGGCATTTCTTTGGCTTCCCAAGCTGTGTGACACAGCCACTAATGTACCTGTCAGCCCTGTGGTAGCATAGCTTCAACTTGAACTCCAGATTAAGATTGGATCCCAAAATGGGAATGTAGCAGCCAAGTCAACTAAGCTGTGCCAACTGACAGAAATACCCAAGAAAATAAATATTCATTCCTTTTCTACTTAGGCTGCTTTTAGTCTTCAGGATGCAGGCTCTATCTTATGCTATATCCACACAATCTTGATTCATGTTATAAATAACATACTGAGTGAAAAGCATCTGTCTTGACTTGAAAGCAGTGAGTCTAGTGGGGATGCCCTCTAAAAGGATTGAGCTAGTCACACCAGGTCCTTTACAGTCAAGACAGAAATAGGTACCTCTGAAAGCCAGTCCTGTCATCCTGAAATAGATGTGTGAGACAAGGGGAATCAATTGCCCTACGGTCGTGCTTATTTCTTGCCATGATCCTAGCCAAGTGACAGCACCAAAGACCTGCTTGCAGTGACAGACTGGGAAAAGCCATCCCTTCAGCTGCCACCTAAGTGTCTTTGATATGGAAATCAGTGAGCCACTAGCAGTGCAGATGTTTAATTTTAGAGATTGCTGCTCATAACATCTCTGGCTTCATTCTAAGGTATTTCAAGTCAGCAAAGCAGGAGATGGAGCTGATGAGGCACCTGAGACTTCAGTGGCACTTGTGTATGCACTTAAAGGCACATGTTCTGACAGTAACCTGTTCAGTACCTGAACCTTGCAAAAATGTATTTCTTCATTTCCAGTTTATTCTGGGGAGGCAGATTGTGAATTACACATCTTTAGAAGACATTCTGAATTCATTGTAATAAAAGCTGCATGATTTTACTTGTGAACCCTAACAGGCTTAGCTAAGCAACAGGGGCAGCAGCCATACAGAATTCATAATGCATGTTTTAAAGTGCATTCTGAGGTTCACTTTTCAACCTAGTAGGTAGTTATTTGATGTATGAATATTTATTTTGCTATGTCCTCAGTCAGCACAAAAGTCCATCAGGCTCAGGTATCCTGTTTTTCACAACAGCTGCTAGTGAATGCCTAGGAAAGAGTATAACAACATGACAAGTTTATGGTATGACCTCTTAGCTTCCAGGTTTCAGTAAATAGTTCTTTGCTGATGTTGTTAACAGGACTGCCAATTAGGAGCAAAGTGAACGGGAGGTTTATGATGTGACTGTGCACTTCCTAGCTGAGCTACACCTAAGCTTCTGAGACACACCGACTGTTTCCCGTTTGAAATGTTCTGCAGACATGTAATCCCTCACATCACAATTGCTATTTTAAAAAGTTATTTTCATGTCATTCCCAGGTGTCATGGTCAGAGTTGCCTCTGTGTCACTAGTCTGAGCAAAGTGAAGTGCCACTAATCTGAGCGAAGTGGGAACAAAGTTTATTTTTAAAGCAATACAGGCTTGCTAGTGGCTTGAAAGCAAAACATTCAGAACTCCATTTGGTTTTAATTTATCATCCAACCTATTATGTTTGGTAACATATTAGAAACCAGTGAGTATATTATTTGTCATAAGCTCCCCAGGACATAAAAGGAGAAAAAATAAAGACTGAAATACGCAAATCTCTGCTTCATTCTTTTGCAATCCAAGAAGAGAGTACATACAAAGTACTTTAATGCCAATTCCAGTCTCAGCTACAAATGTGCAAATCCTGAGCACTTACAGGGTATATAATGAATTCTGGCTTGGAGCAAAAAAACTCCATGACAGCATGGTCTCAAAACTTCCTTCAGGACCAAGTTTTGCCTTAATTTCATGTCCTTATAGCCAAGAGCAACACTTGCCTGTCAAAATCTGATAGAACAAGAGGCAAAAAAAAATTGGCTAACATAAACAGGACAAACCTTCTTCACAGGTCAGGTGCAATTTCAGTTTTGCAATATTTTGTTGCCCAACTTGAGATACTTCAAAGGGGTCTTATGTCCAGAAAGTCAGAGCTTTTCAAGTGTCATGGAAAATAGACCCAAGATGAGTAGTTCCTTTTGAAGGTTTTGGCCAAGGAATTTTTCCAGTAAAACTACATTCCATAAACATGGAGCAACACCTTAAGCAGACGACAACAAATGAGGAACACCGTGAGGTTGATTTGAAACAGGGCTGTATATTCAGACAGTGGAACAGGGAGAAAGCCTGTGAGAAGGATGTGATAGGATGCCAGGATAAACATGAGAGCAGACAGCAATATTATCATCACTCTGTAATTGAGAGAGTAAAAAGAAATTCACAGCTGGAATGGAACTTATCAACCAACTCTCTTGGTGTGCCTATTTCGAGCAGAGGGGGAATCAACAGAGGAAGAGTCTTGGTAAGTGGCTGCTGGAGGAGGGTGTGCAAGGGAATGCGTGAACTGGGGGAGAAAGGAAGTACACCTGCATTGGGGACTGGAAGAGAAGGAAGGAATCTTTGCTGGAAAATAGTTCCTCTTGCCTGCACTGCTGAAGGTTCTAGGCTTTTTCTGATCCTTCCTGTACACTGGAAGCATTCTCCAAAGGCAGGCTAAGGGGGAAGAGAGCTGCAGGCTGCCTGCCCTTTTCAGAAGGAGCAGCATGGTGGCTCAAAAGGGAGCTCCAGGAAGCCCTTTCTTGTCTACTGCTCCTGCTATTTGTTAAGTTTCTGCTCTGTAAAAAAACCAGCCACCTGCAGCATTATCCAGTGAGACACATCAGCTCTGTGGTGTGTATTTAACACAGTGCAAAATGTGAGTGAAGTATGCAAGAAATATGGAGTCTAAAAATGAAATGCTTATATTATGCATAGAGCAGTTGGTTGCTAGAAGACAGAAAATCCTGTCCAGGGACTTGTCCAGTTCTTAAATAGCAATATTTAATAGCAATATCTACTACTGTTTTGTTGTGGAAACTCTGCCAGGAATTATTCTGGGGATTTGTTTGGGCTTTTTATTATCTTGTTAATTAAAAAAAATACATATATGTAATTTATAATCCTAAATTTTATGATAGGAAGAAAGAAATAATTCAGGATTAAAAGCTATAGGCATCATTCTTTCTGCTCCAAACACACGGGGCTATACAGAACACTTGCTGTGGATTGTGCTACATTCCAGCTTTGGGTAAGGAATAAGTGATCCATGCATGTCTCATATTCCCTCAGCTTCTTTATTTGTGAGCTTGCTAATCAGACACCACTAGGGCTGATATTATGCAGCCAGATAAGTGTGCAGGTGTGTTGGTCACACTTGCTGTGAGGTGGTGGCTCAGCCTGAAGGCTGGGACAGTGACCAGATTCTCTGCTCATCCATGATGGTTTTTGTACTGGGCCTTTGTTCTGGCTCTGGTGACGGGAAGAAAATGTTGTATGCACCCTGTTCTGCAGGGCATGGACAGGCCAATACCCAGACATCATGGGGACAGACCTCAGCTCTGTGCTATATTCAATGCCCCCACTCACCCTCGCAGCAACAGCACAGAATTGCCACGTGTCAGGCCAGATGTCCCTGCACTGCACTAGGGACAGTGGCTGCCATGAGGCTTAATTCAGCTTGCTTCATTAGGGAGATGGGAGAGGCAGAACAGGTCATTAGCCTCTGCAGAGGACATCTCTCTCCAGGAACAGTTGCCACCCCACCGTAACCTAAATTTTCCCATGCATCAGTCAAAGCCCCAGCTTTCCTGGGTCTCCAGGAAGAGTAACCAGCCAAGGGATGGCTCTGCTATAGTTAGTAGCTGTCCTGGTGGTGATGGCCTGGGGACTGTAGAATAAAAAAGGAGGAGTTCCAGTTGTCAGTGAACAAAATTATATGTATCCTACAGAGTACTTCCCTACATGCAAGGCTGCAGTCCAGCCCTAGAGTCCAGACTCAGCTTATTAGTGCACACTGCTCTGCAGAGCTACATGTACAACCCTACATCCTTGTTACACAGAACTGATAAGATCTGATAATATGCATTTAATAATAACACATTGGGAAATCTCTGGCCATCTGCAAGTTTAAGCAATAAGTATCTCATCTGAAGGAATCCACTGCAGGTGTAAGACCATTTTAAACGGTTTTTATTTTCTCCTTAGCTCATGCAGTTGCAGCAGATTTTAGTCTGCCTCTAGTGGACTGATATTTCTTGTAAGGAAAATTAATCTTCCTACAAAATTGTATTTCTGTGTTTTTACATATAGGTACCAAAATAGTTAAGGCAAAGATTACTGTTGTCAGTCAGGAAACTGGTGTACAGAGACAGGTTATACAACTTCCCTGAAATCTTCCAGCAAGTCACTGCCAGCTAGACCTGTGCCCTAACCATCGTGTCTGTCTGCCTTACTGGGCCAGAGACTGAAATCATGCAACAAGTATTCATTGATTTCAAGGAGCCTGGAGAATTTCATGTTCCCAGACACCAGTCCCCTGCTGCTGTATTTGAAATAGTGTTGCCAAGAATTATTCTGTTCTGCCTTGTTGCTTTTTAAAAACTTTTACAAAATCTAACTTTGGCATTGGTTCTCTAGCATGGAGAGAGGGAAAAACTTCTGTCAAAACCAGATCAGAACCTGAATATTTAATCTCTTGCCCATTTGATCATGATAGTACTGGAGTCCTGTTGAAAAGAAAATAAATAGCAAAATCCTTACCTGAAGTCTGCAAAGACATGAACCTTCAGCTCAGATAGGAATGTTTGTCTGTGACTGAGTGACACCAGCAGTAGGGCTGTGTGGGGATTTACAATGTATTTGGATAACTATAAGGAACTAAGTTTATCTAAACACTTCCTTATGTTGTCAGTGTGTTATCCAAACACTTTGTTAGTGAGACTGTGAGATTAGGATGTGTGTAAGCCTACCACTACTAAAATATATTTACAGAGCTTCTGTGGGTTTAGTTTTAGGAAACTGTGTATAGATTCAGCATATGGAGTTGCACTAAGGGTATGGAAACTACTTTTAGCTCATTTCTATCATAATACTCTCCAAATACTTTAGCAGAGTCTGCCACCTGAAATGTCTCCCTCTCTTTTGAACTCAATTACCCAACTGTTGTGGCTTTTTCCTTAATTTACTGTCTTTACACAGTGTGGGATGCTGGCTGTTCCTGGCTTGTGAAGAGTTCAGCTAAGCCCATTGGAGTCTCTATTCATATGCTGGTGTGCTTTGACTGAGGAAAAATGTTTAAAAACTGAGCAAGAGTGAGACCATAATGCCTAAATTAGTAGTCAGGCACTGGATGAAACAACTGACCCCTTCCAATGATCTTACCAGCCATCCAGGAGCTCCTGGTCCCTTCTAAGCCCCTGGGAGAGCAGAAGGGACAGAGAGGTCGCATCCTCTGAGCCTGACATTGTGGCTAACAGACCAGCAGCTTACATTTCACCAGCAAATGTGACAGGAGGGTACGGAGAGGCTGTGCCTGGGGAAATGCTGTCATTCCACAGGCTGCAGCCATAGACCTCAGGAGCAGTTATTTTGATACATTTCTGCATCAACACTCCTAACAGCAGTGCCCACACTTACATAGGCTATGGGGTGGTACATCTGGTTAGCTCAGGTGAGAATACAGACTGGCCACTCCTGCTGAGAACAGCCCCAGTGGGGTGGCCACAGGTCAGACCAACCCAACTGGACAGTATCATGGCCAGTTGGCCAGTGAGCAGATGCAGCAATTTTTGGAAAAATAGAATGCTGGGATAGGCATATAGTGATTTTGTACATGTTGTGTATCCTACCTGCATTCACATGGTTCAAGGAGGTCCTGAGCCACAAGCTGGAATTTTGTGCTTAATGGCCCTTGCTGAATTCTTCTTCCAGGAATTTTATCCTTTTTTGAGTTCTGCCAGCTTCTGGGAACCACAGTATCTTCTAACAATGACTTCCAGGGGTCAGCTATACATATATGGAGAACTATTTATGTTCATTCATTTTGAACGTACTCCAACTTACTGTTCCCAACTTTATCCAGTGTGAGAAAAGACCTCATAATTATTGCCAAATGATGAGCAGACATTTATAACAGCATAACCGTGTTTGTTGGTTTGCACTCAAATACTTTTCCAAAAGGTTTGAAAATCCAGTTTGCTATTTTTTTGTTCCTACTGAGCACTTGTATTGGATTTTCATAAACCTATCCAAGACCTGTTTCCTTAGAGATAACAGCCCCATTAAATCTCATCACTGTGCACTGTGTTACATTTAGGGTGTTTTTGGTCCCGTACATTTATCAGCCTTCAAAAGCTTAAATTTTAAGGCCTTCTCAGTCAATATTGTAGTAAACACCTTCAGTATTTACTACCAATTTCTCTTTTGACTGACAGACTAATTTGGTATCATCATTATATTTTGCCAACTGATTATTCAGTCCCATTATAAAACCCATGTATGGATAGTGGACAAAACAGGTTCCAACACTAATGTCTGTGTGAATCCTCTGGGAACCTAATCCCACTGTGAACATAGATTATTTATTACTACTTTTGTTTCCTGTCTTTAAGCTGTCATTAAACCACAAGTGGCCTTTTCCTTTTTATCTATGATAGCTGAGGTTCTTTATGATTGCTTGGTAGAGGATCTTGGCGGAGATCCTCTCCTTGGTAGAGGATCTTGGCAGAGCCTTTATCAAATCAGTTACTATTAATTTTGCTTATTTAGCATCCTAGCACCTCTACAGGAGAATTGATGAGATGAATCACGCTTTCTTGCCTTGACCCTCATCTTCCTGGCTTTTTGCATGTGTTCTTATTTCCGTAAGTTTGCCTGGGTGGGTGGTCAGTCAATCACGTCCCTGCCATCCTTTTGTTCCCTAAATGTACTACTATTGTACTCCTGCACATAATTTCTAATCTTCTGCTTCTGTGCTGTGGCCAGGCTTCTGATGCTCTTGTAATCAGGAGGTATTTTATGTAGCAGTACTATCCATTGAACATGTGGGTCTTAAAATGCAAATGCATTGTCCTCTGATGCTGGAACAGGGACACTGGAAGAAAAGAAAAGGACATGATGTACTATTCAGAAGCCTCATCTCCCGGTTTGAAGTTTATCTTCAAGGGTGTGTGTAAGCCTGTCTCTCATGCATAAGAAGCCCTGTGTGGCAGTGTTCACTTTTAAAACTCACTATCAGACAGTTGACACAGCAGCTGACTTTCTTCCAGAACACATCAGTATCAGGCTCTCCAGTGAAACAATCCTCTGTTGTAATTCCGTGTGGCTATTAGCCGTCTCCATCTCACTTCCTGGCAATGTAGAAATCTCACATAAACCATTTTCCTTTTGCCCCAGTCTGGTTCCTGGCAGCCCCAGATGAGCTGCAGAGCCTCAGTGCCCCAGCACAGCCTCAGGAAGAAAGTCAAAGTGCCGCTGAGCCAGAAGGGAGCATTTCTGGCTGCTCTAGACTCCCTGCTGTTTCATGTCCTGTATGAAAGAGTTTGCAGCCTGTAGTAATCCCCTCAAACAGATGTCTGTGTTCAAACATAAAACATTTTTCCTAAACAGCAGGCAATGAACTTAGGCTTTTAAAAGTCCCAGTCCCAGAGATAGGATTCAAAACATATAAAGTAAGTAACAGCTTCATCTTAAACATGGTTTTGCGTTCCCCACATGTGACTTTTTTTCTCTTCTTGAATTTGAGAAAGGAGAAACTGCCTGTGCTTAGTACATGAGCTGCTGTGCAGGCATCTCTAAAGGCAGAGACAGGCAAGAAATATAAAATGTGTGAATAAGATAGGGATAGGCAGATAGGACTTCAGTATCCAGGATATATTGCATATATAAGGTATTGGAGTTAGGCCATAATCCAGCAAACTGAACTATTCTTTTACCTGCAGAATTATAGAAGGGAGTCCAGAGATCAGAAAGTTGAAAGCACATGCCTGAGTTTTTTCTTCTGTGACTTGAAAACAAGAGTTTCCTGCTTCTTCTAACTACATGTCACTAATGTTAATAACAAATGTGCTCCTCTAGTGGATAGGAAGCTGTTTTGTTCTCATAGAACCAGTAATTTCTAATGAAGAGAGGCTGTCAAGTTGCCATTAAATTTTGGATGTGAAATAACGAGATAAGTGCAACTAACAATAAAAGGGAAATGGGTCACTTCGGGAAGATCAAGTGGCTGATTACTGTGTGAGAACAGCAGGTTCAATTCAAGCCTGGAGAACTCCACACCAGGTACAACATCACAGACCTATTTCACAGTTCACTGGGAGGTGTGCATTCTAAGATATAAAGCAGCACTCCTGACTATAAAATCAGATTTATATTTATATTTATGTCTATATTTATATTTATATTATTTATAGTAATGCAAATGGGAAAGTGATGTTCATCTCAATTTATCCTCAACTACCCCACTGTAGCACTGCCTTCTAGAGTAATACTCTAAGGACAAGGTGGTATGTACAAACTCACACTGTTGTCTTGCCCAGAAAAGCCAGTCATAAGTAGATTGTTAAAGTAGTTTGTTTTCAAATATATTTTAGCATTTCTACAATACATTGCGTTGTTTTCTCCAGCTGATGTCAGCACCCCGCTCGCAGTGAAAAGGAAGCAGATCTCCTGTACTGCTTGAGATACTGCAGTATCTATGAGCAGCCCTGGGGTGACTTTTCCTGCCAATAGTTTACTCCTTTCTCACACCAAATGCCACTTCAGGGAGAAAAGGTGTCAGAGAGACATTAAAATCAATTAACAGAAATGAAGTGTTGCAGTTCTGCCTGTGAATGCATACAGAGAAGAGTATGACTCCTTGAGCTGACTTTGCCAGTTATACTAAGTCCATGCACTCATCAGAAGCACTGTGCTATATGAATAAGCCTTTAACTAAAGATATCCCATAGTATTTCAGTATCCATCAAGTCACTGATTGTCATGTTTGTCATGTTAGATGTGACATGTGGTTATTACACTATAGATATCAGTTTGGACATTTCTGAACCATTTTTTAAAAAAACCCACTAATTCCAGACATGGTTTTATGAAGGAATCTCATTTTCTGCATAGATCAGTCACAACATGAAAGCATGAGGTTAGGTTTTCATCTCATGGGTTGTGCTTCTGTCAAGACTGGCAGCAATTTCAGGTGTATGCTGGAGCTCCCTCATAGTCCTTGTAAAATGCACGAGGAAGCTTTTATTTTGAAGTGCTTTTATGAGATGCATTAGCATGAAGTTCAGTGTTGCTCTATTAACTATTCCAGAAATAGTCTGTAGACTGAGACTGAAATATTAATTAGTGCTATTATATAACAACTTAGACTTCTCTAGTATTTCTTGTCTGAGAGGTTGATGGCCAAAGGAGTTTCCTCATCTGAATGACATATTTTTGAAAATAAACAATGAGTGTCAAGGCAGTCACAAAACAGGGATACAGTAATTTTAAAAGTATGCAAGGAGGGCTACTTCTTTCTTCTGCCATGCACAACTTCAAGCACAGGAGCTTTCAAACACGCACCAGGAGACCAGCTAACTCTTGTTGTTTCATGTTTTATTTGACTACTATGCAAGTACTGGACTGAAGCCAAAGAATTCAGCTTCAGCACAGGCAGCACTCATCAGCATCGAGCCTGGGGCAACCCTCTGGCTCTGAAGTTGTGTTTGGACCCTCTGTGTGTCTGAGAGGAAAGTCATCATTCAGCAACAGAGGCTTCTTGTTCTGTCCTTTGTGATCTCTGAGATGAGCTGCTGGGAAGCTGGCAGGGCAGCTCTGCCCTGTTGCCTTACCCTCTGGTGGGGACATGGGAAGGACAGGCAGCCACGGGGGCATTGAGGCTGGTACTCTGCTGTCTGTTACAAGCATATAGCTGGGCTTGCTGAGCCCTTAGTGGATGTGTTCACTAGTATATACACCTTACTTAGGCTCTTGCCGTGGTTGTTGTTTCTTTGGACTGGCTTTTGAAGCATTATATTTCTCTTAAACTGCTTCCTAGACTTTGGAAGTATTGCAAGGAAGAATGCAGAATCCCATTAGCTGAAAAAGTCAATGCATTTTCCAACAGAAAAAGAAATCCCTCTGAATATTTAAGCAGAGTGGTATTAAATTTTAATACTTGCTTTGCATTAACAAAAGCATTTTTAAAATAGAGTTAGATCAAAGAACTGTAGATTAATCAAATAAAAATTTCCCTGCATGGAAGTAATGTCTCTTTGGATAAACACTGTGCCTGCCATTGACGTTTGGGGGTCTCTGGGATATTTATTCCTGAAAAGATGGCAGCAGAGTGACTGACACACTGGCTTGACAAGCTGGGGTAGGAATGGGAGCCATCTCTTCCCTGCTGTTCAGGCTCTCTCTGCTCACACCTGTGAAGCAATCCTGCCTCTCCTCTTTGCACAGCAAGGCAGAGAGGAGACTGGTCAGTCCTACTGTCTGGCTGCCAGTGCCCGGCCCTGTTTGGGAGTACAGATGGTAGTGGTGCCATGTCTTTGCTCTTGAGTTTGAAGGCTCTGCTTAGAGCCTCAGAGAAGACCATGCAGGCATACCTGGAGCAAAAAGCAGTATGTACAGCACTTGCAGGTGCTGTTAATGGTAATAACAGGTAATAGAGGCTTCCAGTCTACAGCATTCATTTTAAATTTCTAGTGTCCAGAATTATATTTCTGCATTTTATGGCACTGCACAAGTCACACATTGATGAGGAATGAAATTCATAAGGTGTAATGAGAACAGATTGCATTGCAGTAAAACCATGCCCTAAGGGGGTTTGCATGGAGCAAAATTCTAATGAATAGTTGCGAACAAGAGCTGTCCTTCCCCCTCTCACGTTTAGGTGACTATATCTGCCCTGTCCTCTGTGAAGAGGCAGGTCCCAGGCAGTGTCACCTGATGGCCCTGCCCTGGTCAGCACCTGTGAGGCGTGGAGTGCAGGGAGAGCTCCATTGTACCATGGCATGTCGTGAGATATTGTTGGCCTCAAGTCTGGAGAACAGGACACACAATAATGTCACGGGAGACAGATGTCCAGGTAGAGTTTCAGGAGGTCAAGATCCCCCTATGGGTTGGGATGGGGGTTGAGCCCTTGCTGCCTGGGGCTTGCAGCCACTCCAAGAGTGCTGTCAGCTGCCAGGCCCCGCCTTGACACTGGTCTCATGGGAAGGGGCATGGAGATGGCAGCATCATTCCTGAGCTGGGATTCTTAGAAATCACTAATTTCCCATAATTCTTAGCAATCAGCACACACTAGGGGCGCATTAATCCAAAATATTGGTATTTTAAAATATAATGAAAAATTGTTTGACTTAGGAGGGCATTTTCAGTATATTTTCACTCAGATTTGCTGCCTTCCTGCTAAATAAAAATGGCAATGTTCTGTTTCCATATGATTAATTAAAGAAATAGTATCTTTTGCTAACTCAGTGGTTATGTGAGGCATATATGTGAGGATAGAATGAAAACACATGCCCCTCTGTCTGTTGAAAAAAACCAACAACAACAAAAAAGATGTTATGGCAAGGAACCTGAATAACAGAGAACGTCTCCATCCCCTTTCCCTCTTCCAGGCTGTGACCAGTTCTTGGTAGCATGAATGTTAGGGACTCTTGGGTTTTGTTTACTGCTGAGTGACTGCTGCTAGGTGGTGTTGAATTTTTTTCATCCCAAGGGCTTTGCTTGTTCCAGTGCTCCTTGTACCGTGCGGTTTTGGAGATTCAGACTGCCCTTCCGTAAACGGACTTTTTCTTGGCAAACGGGGATATTATGATTTTTAGAAAAGTAAGCGAGGGTATCATCTCCAGAGATGAGTCAACAGCTGGGCAGCATAGAGCAGAGGAGAAAAAGGGTTTCGGCAGCCCTGAGTACTCTAAACCACGCATTTTCGAGCGTCTTCAACTATTTCTTCTTTGCTTTCTGAAGCGGCCCGGTGCAGCCCCTCCGTGCTTGGGTAAACTCCGGCCAGCCGGGGAGCTGCCGGGACAGGCTGGGGCTGGGGCTGGACCGGGACAGGCTGGGGCTGGGGCAGGCTGTGCGTGCTGGACCGGGACAGGCTGTGCGAGGCTGGGAAAGGCTGTGCGGGGCTGAAGCGGGGCAGGCTGGGGCTGGGGCAGGCTGTGCGGGGCTGGGGCTGCGGTTGTGTGCCGGGCTGGGGCAGGCTGGCTGTCCCGCTCCGCAGGCTCACTTCCACAAGGCTGCGCTGGGAGCGATTGGCCCGCGCGGATCATGTGGGAGAGAGCCGGAATCCCGAGCTGTAGTAGCTCTTAGCACTTCTTTTGCATTTAAAGCGCTCGCTCCTCGCAGCTCCCTGGGGCTTAGAGCCTCCCTGCTCTCCTTGCCCTGGTTCCGATTGGGGCGAGCCGGCGATGTTGAAGCAGGTGCCCCGGGCCGCGGGCACCGCCTGTTTCTACCTGAACGCGGTGTCCCCCGAGGGCCAGGAGCTCTTCTGGCGCTGCGATCCGCCCGCCCGGCGCCCTCCCTACAGGACCAGCAGGATTCTCGCCCGTCACCAGCTGGTGACGAAAATTCAGCAAGGTGAGTTGCTGGCAGGAGCGCTCCGTAGCCCGGCGTCGGCGCAGGGTCTGCCGGTCTGCTCTTTCGTAAGAGAGCAGGTTTTTATGCTTCATGTTTCAGGCTCGTTTCCTGTCTCTATTCCAAATTAATCTGGCTAGAGACAGGGTTTGAAATAGTCATTCATACCTCTCTGTTTCCACACATACACACATGCACCGACCACCAGGAGACAAATGCTAGTGCATTATTAATTATTTAACTAAATTACCTTTTAATCATAAACTACTGTGGTATCTTAGGTGCTGAACTTTCATCTTGTCTGACTGTCTGAGCAGTTACTGGCACCCGTTCATCTGCTCTGATTGCTACAGATCAAACCTGCCTGTAGCAACCTGCAAAAGAAGAATAGATGGTCACCCAATTAAAAAAGAAACAGAAGTCCAGTGCGACTGGACGAAGGCAACTGGGATAACATCCTTTGGAAACAAGTGTGTGTAACTGTCAGGGCATTAGAAAATCCGTCACATATCCTTAAAAATAATTGCTGACTTGGCTTTTCGCAGCTGCTTAAGTGGTTATCTAAGCAGTCGTTACAGATGTATCAATTTGGTTTTTTCTGAATGTCTGTCTATGGCGCTATAGCTAAATGCAGATTGGCCTCAGAGCAAATCCTTTGGCCTGTGCACACAGTTTAAAATCATCTTCACAATGGCTAATGCAAAGATAAAAACCCTAACCAACTGTACCGATTTTTCCAGATTATAAAACAAATCAATACATAGTTTTGTATTGATCATGATTTTGTATGGAATCCTATTTTCAAGAGCACTGGTTTCCAAAGTGGATGTGGTCCTACATGCAGAAAAATGTCATATTGAAAAAATAATCCTGATGATAAAAGCCACTTTCTGGACAGCTTGCAAAAAGGTGTTTGATTCTGCTAACTAGAGGCAGGGATAGGGATAACATAATTCATTTTCATATCTGGCTAATATCACAGCAATTGGTATGAGGTTCTGACCAGCAGCAGTTAAATGGAGTGGCTATTTTTGTGTGCTGCTTTCCAGTAAGATTCTTTAGATCTGTGGCTGTCAAACTCTGGCAGAAGTACAGAATATAGTGATGAAATTTTATTGCATTTATAAAGAAAACAATGCATAATTCTTTGGCCAGGTTTAAAAAGATGAAAAAGATAGTTTCTGTGGCAATTAGGAAAATGTGGTTGTTTGCAAGGCAGTCTCAGGAACTGGTCGTGTTTGAAGGATACTGGTCCTCACTGCAGCTCTGATTTCAGGAAGGATATTATGTCATTCTGTGTACCCAGTGTATGGCCTGGATTGAATGGAAAGAAAGGGTAATTTATTTCTCTACAAGTTTATTTGAAAACGTTTTGGGTGCAGTGCTAGTACCAACTTAGTGTTCAAACAGCGTTAACCGAGGATGTGGTGGATTAACATACCTCTTCTACCTGTCATGGTGCTATTTAACATTCCCTCTTGTAACCTGTAATCTGTCCAGGACAGCCAGGGCTGCCAAAGCCAGCCAGTGATGCTGAGACTTGGGAGAAGCTGCATGGTGGGGAGTTTCAAAGTTGTAACTTTTCTTCCTGCAGCTTGTTGCATGGATGGTCAGTCTGTGGTGAATGACCTCTGCTCCTCTTTCGCAGCTTTCCAACCTGTTCTGCACAGAGCTGTGGAAATTATATTTGTATAGTACCTTGATCATGTGATGTATGTTACTTTCAGTATATGAAATATTTATGTATTTTGGGTCACTAAGAATAAATACATCACTTCTTTTATTGATGTAAGCTGGGGACAGGATCCACTGTTGGTCAAGTGTCAGTTCATTAGCAGTAAGGAAATCATGATAGATGACAGATGTCTGTCTGTAAGCCCATATGCAGGCAGAAACACATCTAGTGCAAAACCAAGGCACACATTTTTTCTACAGTGCCTCATGTAATGACTAATAATTTTAATACAAATAGTTGTGTTAGCAGTACCAAAAAATCTAAGCCTAGCTAATATGACCCACTTTGAAACCTCCAGTGTACAGTCTGGATGAAAAACCTAGATCCATCAATCCCTCTCAGGACTTTCACCAAGTTTTGCTGGGTCAGCATGTCACCCCCTCTGCTTGCTTTGTTCAGACTGTAAGCAGTATGAGAGTACTGGATCAGTCCCCATCCCTTTCCCAGAGGGTACTGGAAGAGTACTCTAAAATGGGTGGAGTTATCAGGCTGTGCTTTTAGAGGTGAATGCGTTTTACCCCATAACAAATGGGATTCATAACTAGCAGAGTGCCACACAGAAACTTATCAATAATATATAGAAAAGTAGATTAGGAGATGCAAGATGAGAACCAAAACTTGCTTTCAGTCATCCAGTTGAGTAAAGCATGTAAATCATTATTTAGTTGCTTGAATTTGTATATCTTTGAGTCATGCATTTTAAGGCCATTAAGACAAAGTATTTGAGCATAGCTACCCCAGTTCTTGTGTTATCACCTCTCCAATCTAATAATTTAGATTATAATTGTAGCATATGTTTAGAAAAAGATCCAGCCTGCATTTTAAGATTGTTGGAATGGTGAATCCTGCCTTGTTAATTACTATGCTGAAAACAGATCTGCCACATGTTTAAGTGCTAAGCTGCCCTGGGGCTTTTTTGAATACCTGCTCTCTGCTGCTTACCCAGTTATTTTTTACTTGCTGGTTTTCAGACTGGAGGCACCTAATGTAGGATTGTTATATCAGGGGAATTTTTACCTTAGTGAAAGGAATGTTTTACAAAATTACAATATATCCAATTTACAGTGCATAAAGCAGTGACAGCATCCATTTCTGGTCAGTAATGAAGTGTGATACAAAGTGTTGCATATATTGCTAGCTTTTCAGTCATTAGCTGCATGTACTGTTCTAAACTATGCTGATTTACACTATCATATCACAATACAGCTTTTTTTCCCCCCTGAAAAACACATTTGCAGAAAACTATTTCCTTTGTATTTTCCTTTGGTGTTAGTTAAAAATAAACTAAATGAGTCATTAGAGGAATTATACTATTTAATCATTTCTAAAAAGAAAATCACCACAAGGGAAATGACAGGAACCAGACTGTTATTTCAATCAGATCATACTTTGAAAGTCCTAAATATTTAGTTCATGTACACCACCAACTCCTTGAGGCAGAATTATGAGGTGGCCTGTGAATGTGAGTGCTAATTATCTGTTTGATATTAAACAGGTAATTTCAAGATGTGATCTTTATGATGATTCTCTTTCCCCCATAAGTCCATTACTTTCCACACTGAAGGGGACACATGCCTCAGCATAAAGGAACAGGGTGTATCATGCTTGGTCTGAGGTATTTATTCAAACTCTGTATGCAGTATCTGTATGAGAATTCATTAACGATTACTCATGTTTTCTTTAAATAAATAAGGTGGTGACTTTCAAGAATTTATATTACATGAGTCACAAAGTTGTTATTTCTTTTACAGTACATGGCTAAACTCGGTGCAGAACAGAAAATATAAAAAGTAGCTGTAGGTAAAAAGTAATGAAGAATTAAGGCCATATCCTGAAAATGTTAAATTGAAATCATTGACTGTGCAGTACAGGTAGAGTGTAAGTCAAGATGAATGAAACCACATCTGCTCCAGCATAGACAGGCTGGTAAAGAAATATTCCCTTTCATCTACAGTAAAATTAGATTCTTAGCTTGCATGTTCAGTAAGACAATAATATGAAGAAACAAATGAAAATAAGACTAATTCCTATTCTCAGTGAGCAAATTCCTGCCCACAGTGTGTAATGTCCTGTGATTTGTCTCAGTTTATGTCCACAGGCAAGAACACTTGAGGAAAATTGTTTGATGGAGAGATATTAAATCAGACTTTCAACTTTTCAAGGCAAACTCTCCATTCAATACTCAGCAGATGTTTTATACTTTTATTTGTTGCAATTTCAGTTTTGATCTTGTATGTCTACTATTACCTTTGGTCACCTGTATTTGTCTGGTTTGAGTGAGTTTTAGAAGTGCAAACAAATGCACTTTTCTGTCTTATAGTCTTCCCTTTGTAATTAGTTCAAGGTGTTTTATTCTTCTATTTTTCTAAGCATGAGTAGAATTTGTGGAAAGTGTTACAGAGGTATACAAGTGACTTGGAAAAAATTATGCAGTTCAAGGGACTTAAATTTCAATAATTATTGTACCATAAGATATAATATGTTCTTGTATTCAAAAGGAGAACAGGGAAGTCATATAGGTGAAAATGTTGCAGTCATAGGCTGCATTAAAAAAGCCCACATAAAATTCCTGGTATGTACACAGGTGTGGATTACAGGATGGGAAATGGGATACAATTACAAAATTAAACACTGTGAGTTTGGTCAGACATACAAAGAGGACAAAATACAGTTGTTCAGGCAACTTGAACTGTAGCCTTGATCATGTTCTGGATGCTGGCCACTTTACCTGCACAGGTTTAAACCTCACTGATTGAACACAGGAAAGTGAAAAATTAACCAAGATTCAGCCTTGGTGGTAATGATACAAACACCCTCACTTATGTCATCTCTGACCAGTGCTGGTGGTCTACTGCCTCTTGAGCCTGTAAGCTGGTAAATCAGGACAGCAACACCTTGTAGCCACCTTTCAGCCCCCAGTGCCTCCTCTTGTGGTGCCTCTGTGTCTGCACTCCAGCCCAGGCATGCAGGACAGGACAGGACTGGGGCTGGCTCAGAGCTCTGGGAGCTTAACATCCTTAACTGCAGAGCTGCTTTGCAGACCTCGGCTGGGACGTGGTCCATCCCCTCCACCATCAGAATTGTGTAGGGCAGGTGTGTGCTCACAGCAGAGGGATCTTTGGGTTGGTTGTTTCATACACTTTTTAAGGTCCCTTAGAAACTGAGACTCTATGTCACCTGAAGCTTCTTCATCATCTTTTCTTCCTTATACACTCTTTACTCAACTCCTTAGACCTAGACTTGAAGAAACTAGAGTTCTTCAATTAAATAATAGGATTTTTTAAAATACTTTTATTATGTACTTGTACTCTGAAATGGTTGAAGTATTTGTGTGAAACTTTAACACAAAAAAATGTGCGCATCCTTAGAGGTATTTATAAGCTCAGAAGCCCTGAGATGTGTTTATGTTAAAAACAATATTGGTGTAGAAGAGTGCAGTCCAACTAATTAAAGCTTTAAAAAGTTTTTCTTCATAAACAACGGGACATTTAAAAGGGAGAAACCTTTACTGGGGCCACTATCTGGCAAAAAGGTTCAGATATCTAACTAGAAATAGCCCGTGTGGTACTGGAGATTGGATTCAATAATAGTGGCTATTTCTGGTCTTAAAGTTTCACAGCCATGAACTGTCAAAGGCACATCACCTGACACATGCAGGTTGGACACCAAAAACTAAATCTTGGCTCTTCTTATAGTTTAGGAGACTTTTACTCTCAATTTCATTGAAAGCAGGATTTCAGCCAAGGTGAAATCGTGACTTGAGGCTTTCTTGTTTTGAAATTGTGAAATGAACAGCTGTAGTTGTGCTATATATCTTCTGCATTGATCATGGAGCAGATTGAATTTCATATTAACCCCGTTGAATAAGTAGAGGCAGTAATATTAAAAGACATTTAAACCAATAAGTGCAAGATTTATGCTCAATAAATGAATCACTAGAGTAATAATAATCAGAAGGGGAACTAGTTTAAATATAGAAGAAATGATAAGTCACTGTGGCATATAAAATGCTACATTACAGAAGTAAAATGGAAATTACTCACAAAAGTTGATTAATTAAGAGAATATATACATAGCATTTTTGTTACTGTTTCTTATATCCCTATTTATACAAAAATCCCTGAAAATAAAGTGCAGTATTTGTATCATGAGCACTGTAAATGTTAATTTAAAAAAACCTGCAGTCTTATGTTCCAAACTATTATTTCTTGGCAATAGATAGTTATGTACTTTTTATTTTTATTCCTGTGCAATCTGTGTCATCATTGATAGCAGCTTAGCCTCACTCATTTTTTTTATCTTACTCCTATCATATGATGTTCTCAGATGTTTAATTGCACTTAAACAAATATATAAGCTGTTCCATATAGGGCATCACATATGTTTGGATTAGTGCCTAAAGGACTGAGCAAACAGGACCCTTGTTACTAGGTTATTAAACAATTGACCGTAGTTGAGTTTGTTACAGCTTTTAATAGCTGCTTTGGAGGGTAAAATGATGAATTATACGTCCTGTGAGCTTGATCCAGTATATACTACTTGTGTCATTTCTTATTTATACTAATTCTGTAGATATAAAAATGTGAGCAAGTGAGAAAACCCTCATCTTTGTGCCTTGTGGTGCACTTTTTGCTTAAAAACCTTAGGAGTTTCCCCTTTCAGATTCAGTTTAATGGGTCAGATGAGCACAGCATAATATGGTGGGAGAGAGGAGGGCTTGAGCACCTTGAGTTGGACTATTTAGAAGCTGTTGAAAAGTAGACAGTATGATTCAGAGGGCTTGAGAGTATTATGGCTTGGCTGAAAAGGATGTGTGTGACTCAGTTTGAAAACATCTTGTGGGTTTTCGCCTCTCATTTGTTACAGGACCGAGTTTAATTCTACAGCGAGAAAACAATCACTCCATAACAGTTCAGAACACGTGGGATTTTGACTAATACAGACATAGAGATGAACAAAAGTTTCTGTCCTTGTGATAAGTTAGGTAAACTCGACAAAGTAACTTGGTTGAAATAATGGGCTGTGCAGTACGTCTTAAGTAAATACCATCGGCCAGGCATGGAAACTGCCTGCCTGGAACATACCAGATGTTTTGCTTTCCAGTCAAAGTCCTTTGCCAAAGAAGGACTCAGCCTTGCTACTTACTCAGATGAACCTTCCCCTGTGCTAAAGGAGCAAAATAATACATCCTAATAATGTCAACTGGTATTGTTTTAATGAGCTAGATGTTACAGGCCTATGGCAATAGTTGTACTCTCTTTTAATTGGATTGTGGTTGGAGGACGGTCTGTTTGTGTGATCAAAGTTTTCAGGATTTGGAACCAAAATCGCTGCCTATTTATTGTCATCTCTCTCCTTTAGTCCCAATGGCCTAGAGGGTATCTGATTTTTTCCCCCCTAATGTGTCACTAGTGTCTTTCATGGTTTGTTTATTTTATTGATTTTGCCATGCTTGTTTCTAGTCTTCCACCACTTGAATGGTTTAGGAATATGAATAAAAGCAGTAAATTCAAATCAAAATCTCTAATTTAATTTTAACTTTTATCTTCTTTAGTCACAAACACACACCCACTGGCATCCAGCACCCACCAGACCTGCCATTTTCTGGGAGAGTTCTCAGCTTCCTTCTTGCAATCATTTGCAGGAAAATATGGCACCCTCGGCTTTAAGAAAAGACAACACAGCTCTTACTGCTGAATGGGTTGGGAAGTGAGGATAGTGGTATAGCTTTTACTCCTGTGTAACACTTCTCTGTAAGGAACTGCTGCTTCTCCAAACCCCCCAGTACATGCTGAACCATGTGGTTTTTCCCCAGATTTCTGACAACACTTCCCCCTTCCTTACTGCATGTGTCCTTTGGGCCAATTACTTCAATGTCAATTTATCCACATTATTACCCAGAAACTCCTGCTTGCAGATATTAGGTGTTAACACATCATGTTCCTGTGTTAGTACAGCAGTAAAATGTGCCTCTGAGTCTGGGTGGACATATCTGTGCTGCTAAATAAAAGAGATGGGAGGTGAGCTTGAAGTAGCCCCTGGGCTGCTGAGCAGATTCTCTGGCTCTGTGTTGGGCTTCTCCAGCTGGCTCAGCTCAGACTAAGCCTCAGAGAGGACTAGTCGTAGGTAATGAGGACATGAGCTGAGTGATGCCACTTGACCAAAAAACGAGAATCAGCCTGTTTCATTTAGCAGTGTAATTGTAACCCCTCTTGCTGCTGCCACTGCAGAAGGTACAAAATGAGGAAAAACCTTGCTCACAAGGTCTGAAGATCCAATATTAAAGTTTCTGTAGTATTATCCCCCAAAAGAGGTAAAACAATTTTTAAAGCTTGAAGTTTCTGATGAAAATATGCAAAAGTAAATGTATCCTGTCATGAAGTGACTTTTCATTCCTGCAAAAATGCAGAAATAATTTCTGTTAAAAAGCCAAGTACTTAAGTAATTTTCATCATACTGTGAAACAGACAGTTCATATTAGCTAACCACAACCCCATCCTTCTCCTTTTGAAATCAGTATCCCAAATCTGTATAAGGTCAGAACTTCCAAAAAACATTCCAAATAATTAGATCATATTGCTGATCCCAATAACTGCAGCATCATCGAGTGTCCTTTCAAAAGACCCAAGATTTGAAAAGGGACCAAAGATGTAAGATGACTCTAGATTTGAGGAGGAAGCAGTATCTCTGTCCACACTCAGATGGCACAAGGGCAAGACTCGTGTGAAAGACACAGTCCTTTTCCATAGTTTCAGCTTCAGGAAGCACAGAATCTTTCATTTTCCCTAGTCCCCACTGATACAGGAGTGGGAGTCTGGACAGGACAAGACTCTCAGAGCCACACAATGTGGCTTTTTCATAATATATTTGGCAAACTTTAATGTTCTGCAGGATGAATCTAAGTTTTGTGTCTTTAATTGCATCTGATGGCAGCAGCTGAATATCTAATCATTTTTTAACTTCAGAGGTAATGGCTTTCTCTTCCTGCAAACATCTATCTGAAGGGGATAATGTAAAATCCAAAAGTCAGTGCTTGGCACAGAGGGTGAGGCAGTAAGTCCTTGGCTTTACATTTTTTTCCTTTTTCTTTTCAATTTTACAGCTATATTTATATATATTTCTGAGGATATTTTAAAACTGCCATCCTGTCAGCTTCACTTAGTTAAAAGTGTGGCAGTCTGCCTAGGTCTTATCCAGAGTTAAGAGGAGTTTCTTTTCTCTTAAATTCAGCAAGCATCAGTCTATATCTGTCTTAAAAGCTCCTTCCAAATCAACAGACTGAGATATCAGAATACTTTTTCCAAAACTTTATTATTTGAACTTCTGATTCTGCATAAAAACTAGACACCCTTGCCAAAACCTGAGCCATGGCAGCAAAAGCTGCATTTCATACTACTGCCTGAGTGCTGTAGCCTGGATCAAATAATACAGGCACTGATTCATGGCCAGGATTGCTCTATCTTCAGCCAGTGCTTCATGCTGAAAGCTGGAGCTGTCTTCATCGTGGTGGTGGCTGATCAGACATCGCATCAGTGGTGCTACCTGGGGAGATACATGGCTGCAGTTCACCCCTGAGGCCATCCCTCCCCAGCAGCTCACAGCCCTGACATCCTCGTTGAAAGGCCATGGGTGCCAGCAACAGGCGAAGGGGTGTCCTTGCATTCGTGCATGGGACAATTGTCAGTTCAGACTAAGAACTGACAGTTCTATTTACCAGCAGCTTCTGAAGGAAGGAAGAGATTTCTGATGACATTTTAATTCCCTTTTATGCAGAGCTATTTTTAGACAGTGCTGCTGCCAGTCATATCAAATTCTTTGTGTCTTTTGAGTTTTCAATGAACTGCATAATAAGCGTTTCAGCTCCCTGGCACATAATGGCAGTATTATTTGCTGAAAGTCTTATTATTTCGAGTGGCCTCTTATCTGAAGATCAATTCATTAGTTCTGGCCTCTGAAGTTTAAAAGGAAACAATTGCAACTGCTAAAGAAAAAATTAAATTACATTTTGTTTCAGTAATACTTATTTTTCTCTAATATTGGGTACTGAAAGTCTATTTTAAGATTGACAAAGCAGATGATTCATATTTCAGGGCTGCAATCTGACATCCACAGCTTGTCAAAATGGGTGAGAGAACTGGACTATCACTGAGGGAAATTTAGTTCCTTTTCCATTATTTGGTTTATCTTTTTAGTCAGAGAATGCAAACCAGTTTCCACTAGTTTCCAGGTGCTCATGGAAAGCCACCAGCAATGAGAGATGCAAGGAGAGGTCACTTAGGTTGCTCAGCTAACTTTACTCAGCTAAGTAATTAATGTGTTACTCACAAGTGTCTCAGACCTTTGAAGTTGCATTGTTCTACAAAGTTGTATTTTGGACTATTTCTGTGGAAGATTTAGGTTAAGAAAGTTGCTGTATTGCCGTTGGACTCTCATTGGGCATGGGGGCCTAAAAGTTGTTGTACAAGCAGGAAGACAGTATTCACCCACCACCAGGTATGATATTAGGGGAAGTCTGGAGGAAGCCTGTGGTCTAAAATTCTGGAAAATGCTCCATCTTGAGTCTTCAATGAGAATCAGTATAAAGCTATTGTCATTTTCATGGTAGCTCTGCAGAGCCACTGACTGCCACACTGACAAGGCTTTTTACAGCTCCATGGTGCCTGCAAATGTTTGTAAAAACAGAAAGTTTTCAAAAAAAACTGCCAAGACCAATAGCGAGAGCTTTTAAAATGCAATCTGAATACATATAGTACACAGAATTTTAAGGATAAGGACACAAGTAATTGAGTGGGTAGCTTTTCTTGTTCAGCAAAACATTTCTGTTACCAGAATGCTTTCTTCCTCCTGGACACCTGGACTGACAGTTAAAAATTTTCTGGTTGAAACTATTGCCCTATAGCTTGCTTTTTAGAAAACTTATGAAAACCCAAAACTATAGAATAATTGTCTTAAGTGAATATTCAATAGACATAACCACAATCCATTTAAAGCAAATAAAAAAAGTGCCACTCTTTTTTTTTTAAAGTATTCCTTATTGACTCTGTAGCAGCTGGAAAACTATAGCAAGTTTTAATTATCTTCAGAAAACAAAAAGCTCCTGCCAACACATGCTAGTTATTATCAGCAGCTGTTGTATGCTGACATACTCTTTCAGCATGTATGAGGCTCAGCTGTCCTAAAAAATCATTGTAAAATGTAAAGTAGATTTATAGTGATGTTAATTTCTGGTTAGATATTTAACTACTGATGTAATTCATACTGCTTTTAGGTCTGCTTCTTTGTTTAAGCTATAAGAAAATTATTTTAAACCAGGATTAATATTTAAGAGGTGCAAATTGCAAATTTGCAAAATGCAAATACCAGGAGTTTAAAGTATTGAACTATGGTGATTTTTAATAATCCACTAAAAATAATCAGATTCCCTGTTACAAATTACAAACAATAATTTGTAACAAAAGTTACAAATTAATTTGCTGATTTAAGCAAAATCTTTACACGTCATTCTTGTATTCACAGAAGTGGAGATCTTTATGGCCATGGCAGTTGTCAAATCAGATGCTGCAATTCTGTTTATTGCATGATTTAGCAGAGGTTTCTTTTTTTAATGGCATTAGTGTACTCTTCAGTCTGAGACACCAATAAATACATGTGACATTTATGCTTCAGAAATGATTAGAAAGACACATAGGTATGGTAGATTTTTTTCAATGTATCTTGGGCCTGCATCTTCTCTAAAATGGAAAATTTGTGATTTGCTCTATTTTCCATTACCTTATATTCTCTGTGATCTATTCTAATTTTGCACTGAAAATACAAAAGATATCAGTCAATCTGTAAAATGTGTTGTTGGCACCAAAGCAATTTTAGACCATTTCTTGTTCACATGAGAGATTGACATAGATTTGACGGTTTCCATTCTGAGGGGAGGGAGGGAAATGTTACATTCAGCAGACTGGACTCTTGACATTTTAAGAAGTCCTTTAATATGGATTAAAAATATGCATGAGACTCCACATAGTTCTATTTCACTGAAATGACTATTGACTTTTGGACTTGAGTTTTCACTCTGTCTGTTTTTAATCGAACTGCAATCAACTGAAATACAGTTCAGGTTCTAGTTTTAAGCAGGACTCAGGTGACATTCTCTCAGGCTGTGTCCATGTGGATACACAACGACTTCAAACCAGGTGGGTAAGGCACAATATTTCTTTACTGTCTTAGAGACCCAGTGTTCAGATCCCCAGAAGAGAAAGACACTGTGCCGAAACAAAATATCTCGAGTTTGCATAAAAATGCAAGAGCATCATAGTAGCACCACTAAGTGCAAGAAATAGTCCTAGTTGAAGTCTCACATTCAGAAACCATGATTTCATGTTTGATATGTCTGCTTCACTGAAACATCCTAAAGAGTACAAGAACTGCCCAGGCAACAAGAGAACTTTACAGAATCACAGAATAATTTAGGTTGGAAGAGACATTGAGGGGTTGTCCAGTCCAGCTCCTGCTCAGAATGGAGACAGCTGGATCAGGTTGCTTGGGACCTTGTCAGGTTTAGTTCTGAGTTCTCCAAGGACTGATACACAACTTCAAATGTGCTCTGGGCAACTTGTGATGTTATTTGTTATTCACCACCTTCATGATGAATTTTCTTTTCTCTTATATCTGATTGGATTTAAAATTCTGCAACCTTATTTCTGTTGCCTTTCATCCCACAGTTGTGTACCTCTAAAAAGACCCTGGCTTCACTTTCCTGTTAAGTAGATGAAGCCACCAATTAGCTCTCCTAGCCTTTTCTTCTTAAGGTTAACAAACCCAGCTCTGCTGGTCTTTCTTTCTTTCTTTCTTTCTTTCTTTCTTCTTTCTTTCTTTCTTTCTTTCTTTCTTTCTTTCTTTCTTTCTTTCTTTCTTTCTTTTCTTTCTTTCTTTCTTTCTTTCTTTCTTCTTTCTTTCTTTCTTTTCTTTCCTTTTCTTTCCTTTCTTTCCTTTCTTTCCTTTCTTTCCTTTCTTTCCTTTCTTTCTTTCTTTCTTATGTCAAGTGCTTCAGCCCTCTGCAGGGCTTGGTGTGATATGTCCATGATATCCTTGTGCTGGGGAACCTCAAAATGAATGGAGTAGCCTGTAGTTTCACAAGTGTGGATAACAAAAAAGCAATCATGTACCTTGATCTGCTGGCTACATTCTTCCTAATGCATTAGCCTAGTGTGAAGATGGTATCATTGGCCAAAAGGCCAAATTTATGTTCAATTTGTTGCCAACAGAACCCTGAAGGACTTTTCTGCAAGAGCTGTCTGTCCAGTTAGCCCCAGTCTGTCTGGTTGCACAGGGTTATTCCATCCCAGCTGCAGGACTTATGTGGAATGTGTGAGGTTCCTGTCAGCCAATTCCTCCAGCCTGTCAAGGTCACTTTGAAGAGCCGCTGTCCAGCATCTCAACTACTCCTCCATGGTTTAGTATCATCCACAAATTTGCTGAGAGTGTACTTTATTCCATCATCCAGGTTGTTATTAAAGACATTAAACAGTATCAGCCCAGTATCATTGCCTCAGGGATACCAATAGTAACCAACAACCAGCTGGACTTTGTACTGCTGAGGACAAACTGTGAGACCAGTGATCCAGTCATCTGTCTCACCATTTGTCATCCATGTAATCTATTGTTCACTTGCCTGGTTTGGCTATGAAGATGCAGTGGGAGACCAAGTTAAAGACAAGCCTCCTTGTTCTGTCTCCTTCCCTAACTAGTCCCTAACAGCCCATGGGTTATGGTATACTTAATGCTGTGTCTGCGAATGACCCAAGTTCAAGATCTTGCCCTATGGCATAAGCAACAGAAAACCTTCTCACTTGCAACTTCTGTCAGCTTCAATTTTATATAAATTAATAACATCAGCACAGATAATTGAACCAGAACCTCCAATTTCATTGATCTGTGCCATAAGCACCATGCTACACAGTCAGTCTCAGTAGACCTTCCAGTTGTGTAGTTTACATGGTATAGGATCCATAATTCATTGAATGAAACTAACCTGTGGTTCTGCAGTCTTTAAAAAGAAAATAGGATGAAAGCAGAGAAAAATAAACTGACTTTGTAGCTTTGTTTATTTGTGATTTGTCTTGGTGAGCTGTTAATGCGTAGTCAGTCAAGTCCAATGAGTTGATGCCATTTGAATTAAGTTGTTTTATCCCAGCCTGAGGAGCTGCAGATTAGTCTAAGAAAATTTGGAGCAAAGAAGAGATACAGGGTGAGATAAGAAGGGAGTAACAGGTCTGCTCCGCCCTTCCCAGTGTCTTTATTTCCAGTGTACAGCATGAGGTGAGGCCACATCTGCAGAGCAACTGAACAAGCCACAATGGAGAGCAAATACAAAGTAAATGAGGGGTAAGGAGACAGACAAGGTAGGTAGGTCACTGTTGTCACTAATGGAGGAGATAGAGGAGTCCACCAAAAATATCCAGGGATACTGAATCAGAAGTTGTTTTTCACCCTGGCTTCTGAGTCTTTGTCTTGCCCCAGGCAACAGAGAGCTGTATTTAAACTGCCATTATCTATCCAGGATTACAAATATGACTCAGGTAAAGGAGGGCAAGTAAATGCAGGTCTACTGTAGGGATGTACACATAAGAAAATTCATGTACACAGGTTTTTAGTCCTATGAAGACAGAAGAGCTTGGAGCTAAAAACAGGCATCTAGTAATTGTTATCTACTTTTTTTTATATCCTCTGTCCTAAGTCCTATCAGTAGAGGAAGAAAAAAAATCCCAGAAAACACACATATTAAAAAAATTACTTACTCTTTCTAGGAAACATTTAAAAGTCCAAAGACCATCACAGATATCTTTATATGATCAGTGTAACTGGACTGTAGGAATTAGCTTAGCCAGATAAGTAGTTTTATTTGCTTTAATAATAAAGTAAATCGTGCACCTCTGAAGTATTGGCTTTAAAATATTATGACCTTAAGAAGCCTGAAGGACTTTAGATTATCAGGAGTCCACTGTGATTCTGTATCTGGAAAACCTAGAAAATGTTATTAGTCTCTTCTTAATTGGTACGTTTTGTACCACATCAAAAACTGTAAAAAGTTCCCACTGGCTAGCAGAAATAATTAAGCTTACCAGTTTTTATAAATGGTGCTTTTGAAGTAAAGCATGACCTTAAAAATGCATTTTTTTTTTCAATCTCCTTGACCCTCCTCCTCAGAGCATTTGAAACCTTTGAGGTAAGCAGAAGTGACAGGTATTCAGCAGCCTTAGAAAACTCCGTTAGCATCTCTGTAAATTGGAATCTGTAGCTGCTACTGCAATTTGAAGATCAGAAGATGGACGCGGCAAAGCTCAGAGATTTTGATGGAGTAAAGGTGGCAGCAGAGCAGTGAAACCAGAGCTACAGTTCCAGAGTCCCCAGCACTGTGTTCAAGTAGATTAGATCACACTGCCTTGCCAAAATAGAAAGACACACAAAAGGCATACTGGCACTAAAATACTAGAATACTAGTAAATACTAAAATTTATTTCATGGGGCCTTTCACCTACAGCTCTTTCCAAAGGAACTGGCAAGGGTACAGGCATGGCAGTAGCAAGATGACAGATGTGGCACCAGTGAAATGCACTTCAGAGAGAAGGTATCAGTCAGGGCCAGTAGCTGGCATGGAGCACCCTGGGGGAAATCCTTGACCTTATATAAAAACTACACCACACAGCACCTCTTATAACTGAACTGAAACTGTAACCTAAATTATCTCGATTGAAGACCTGAATGAAATTTCTTGTGCTAGCAGCAGGATGGGTTGGAGTCTCAGAGTGAGTGGGGCAAGGCTTGGGGCTTGTTTCTGCAGCGTTGGCTGTAACCTGGGTGCTGGTCTGGAGAAGTGAGCAGCTCACTGCTCAGCCCCAGCTCTGGGCAGTGTCAGTGGGCATGTAATAGAGCTGAAATGCACATTCTTGCCAAAAGGCCTGGTTTTGGTCCCAGCCACTTCCCTCCTTTGGATCGAGGCTGGTAAAAGTGTGACTACAGGATGACTTGTTCAGATCATTGGCCCAAAAGATTGTGCTTGTATGGTTTTATTACAAGGTAGGTGGCAAGAATGTGTAGTGAGGAATAGGACAGCTCTGTTTAATGTCAATCAGCAGTGTTACTGAATTAAAAGCAAAGACTGTAGCTGCATAAGCAATGCAGAGAAAGGCAAAAAAACAGCTGGGTGTATTGGATTTGTTTGCACATTTCTAATGTGTCCTTATGTCATAACTCAGCAGAATGATTTTAAATAGACATATCAGAGTATCTTAGTTGAAAATGTAATTAAAATATGGCAAGGTTATGCACAGAACATATTTTAAATTGTTGTTCACATTTGTTTACAAGAATCCTGTATAAAACCCCTTTTTCCCTTGCCTGAATTGTACTGCCTTTGTTATCCGTGGTCCACTGATGTTTGCAACTCTCTTGATTACTATTGGAAAGCAGTTATTAAACAGGGTGTTTCATTCTTAACAAAAGTTCCCTAGAAACTGGCAGGGCTAGGATTTAAAGGTCTCATTCTGAAATGCAGATCATATCTTTTTATTAAAAATTTCTTTGTGGATATTGGAAATGTAAAGTTGACATTTCAAGAGAGATCAGCACAAGCAAAGCACACAGTGCTTAGGAAGAGAAAAGACAGATTCTTCTGGCATTATTCATGAAGAGAAATATTGGGACCTCATGTGAATCAGCAGGTAGGAGGCTGCAATGTGCCAGTAATATCATAGTGCTCTTTGAGCATGTTTGGGAAATGCAGAGGTTCAGAACAGGTCTAAGCTCTTGATTTAATTGCTTATCTATCTACTAGTCTGATTTTTCTCCTCTATTTGCTTTATTTTGTTGCCTTATCACTCTCTGCCATAAGAAATAACAACACAGATTTTGGCCCTATGTTTTGCATCTGCCTACAGAGATAACTTTTTGTAACTGCCATTTTCATTTTGGTATTTTCCCCTTCCTTATCACACTATGCACATGCTCCCTCTTCCAAATCTGCTAAGAAAGTATGCTAGCAATGTGCCTTTACATGTTTGACAGAACTCTAGCTTGCATAAGATCAGTGATCATTTTAAAAAGGCTGTCTAAACAGCCTTTTTTTTTTTTACTTTATGGACATTTTTTTCAGTATTTATGCACATCTTAATTTGGCTGCGCAGAGTCTGCTTGTATAGTTGCCCCTTTTACCCTTTATTCTTTTCATTTTGCCTCCCTACTCTGTAAACAAAATGGAAATGGAAATATGCCTTTAAGCTCATCATTTTAAAAAATATCATGGATTTGGAATGTTTTTATTATGTATCAACTGTAGTTAAAAATACAAGTTTTATATTTGGGAGCCTTCGTTGCTTCACATTTACAAATCAGAGAGATGAACACTCATATGCAGACACACTCATGAGCAAAAATAGCACGTTCCCAAGTGGTATCATTTGGGTAGACTGTAGTACAAATTCCCTGGCAGCTGGGAAAGCAGGACAGAGTGCAAGGCAGCACTAACAGAGCTTCTGTGATAGAGGGGAACTCATCATGGCCCTCTAGAAGTCCCCTTGGGGGCCATGTGCTGTTCTTGGCAACAGCCTGACCCTACAGGAACACTACCAGACTGGAATCAGGAAAATTTCCTAGTTTTGTAGTATTACAGTGATTTACTTCATTCAAGATGTTCTCAGATCTTTTTCCTTTAGACAAATGTGTTTCTTGTCTATAATTTGTTCAAGAATGGACCATACCCATAGGAGTATGGCTGCTTGGGAACCCCACACTGCCATGTCACACATTTGAGTGCATCCTCCCATAATTTTAGCTGTTGAGGCACTGCAGAACTTAGGCACATGTAGAATTAAAGCTCACTGAAGGTAGACTGAATTAAGGATTCTTGTCTACCCTGTGTATGTTCTAAGAAACTTGCAATACAGCACATTTCAGTTATACAAACACATAATACATGCTCAATGTGCCCTAAATAACTCTGCCACCTGCCATAGATAAGATGAAACTCATCTATGCAAGAAACTCTGTGCTGCTGACTTCACCCATGAAAATTTTGGGAGCACTCCAGCAACAATGCATCCATCAGTCAGTCACCTGTTTCCTTCTCTCCTGCAAGGTTATTGCCAGTTCCACCTGTGAATGTCCCAGCTCAGACCCATGCAGGAGAGCTCTGCCCTGTGGGCACCCAAGGACAGCACTCCAGGCAGTGTACCACAGCAGGCTCTTAGCGCCTTAGACCCTTCAGTAAATCGTGTGACAGCCTATTGTGGGGCACTGTGGCTGTCCCTGCTAAGCTTCTGGGTAAGACAGTAACTGAAAGACCTTTGGCTGTGCTCACGCTCCCTTAGTTTTGTTATAGCTATGGCCAGGTGCAGAGCCAGTGCAGAGAGATGGATTGTTTGTTCTGCAGTGGGTTGTGCCCTCCTTGCAACATGGTGTAGATCCAGTCTAGGAGGTATTTGTGGGGTATTACGAAATGGCTTGTGACCCAAGACAGGAATGGTGAGATCATGAGCACTGAGGGACCGCTGGGACAGCAGCTGTTGCCTATTGCAATCCCTGTGGCACAGCTGCATGCAGACAGGAATGTCTGGCACGGAGGGAGTGCACCAGTGAGGGGATTACACATTCATGGAGATTAAGACAACCATCGAGTAGTTTTGCATAAGGCTCTTGAGGTTAGCCAGAGGCAACCATGCAGATGCAAGTTTTGAACACCATCCCAGCCCAGAAGTTAGGTGCCATCACAAAACTGTCACGGGCTCAAAGAGTGGCTGTCTTGGTGTTAGAAGTCAATAAGCAGTTACCCTATGGGGATTTGACAGAAGACCCAGGTATGATGAACTAGTGGCATGTAAGTATGTAAGATGCTATATGCCTCAAGAGTTACTTTAGGTGACTTGGGCTGATGGTGGCAATATTTGCTTGCCTTGAGGAGTACATCAGCAGAAAGGATTGCAGATGTAAGGTGGCCCCAAAAGCAGGTAGCTGAGGTTCTGCTGACAGTGTGTATGGTGCTGACATGCCCAGGAAGTCTGGTATTTACCTGCTTGAGGAGAAGGAATCTCCTTTTGCTCTGAAGAGAATAATTACTTTTCTCAGTGTCTTGTGCCTGCAGTTAGCTGCTGCTTTTGTGTATGAAACTGCATCATGGGATAATAGCAACTAGAGGAAGAAAATCCTATCACTGTTTTGGTTGGTGGGGAGCACGTTTGTCTGACCAAAGGCTAGGTGGTGGTGCCTACAAAGGTGCCAGTGTGCTCAGTGTCTTCAAATGTACCCAGAAACTGCAGTTTTCCTCACTGCAGCTGCTCAGTACTACTGTAGCAGGGAGTGCAGTGCTGTGTGATGTCACCATTGTTAATTTTGACACTGTTTATGTGTCCCTGTTTGAGACTGAAATATGGTTAAAAGATCTAGATACAGGCCTGTGCCTCTTCTTTCTTAGTTAAGCTCTCAGAAACTGGTATAGTTATGGGTCATAACATTTAATTAAAAAGTAGGTAAGCATTAAAATACCAACATTCCAAGTGTCCTCATAACAATTAAGTGGTACAGAATAGGCAAGAAAATTGGGAAGTGCAGTGTTCTTTGTGAGCTGAGCATCATGCAGTGAGCGATAATGGAAGAGGAGCCTCCAGCAGGGACACTGCCATCAAACACACAGTCTGTAGAGACAGGAACTCTGCATAAAAGCTTGTCCTAATTTGCCTGATCAAAGCTTCCTGTCAGATTCAAGTGCAGACCTTCTCCACCTAGGCTCTTTGTAGGACAATGTGTGTGTGGTGGGGGGAGTGTTCAAGAGCCTGTTCAACAAGTGCCAAGTGCGATTTGTTTAATGCCAAACCTGCTGTGTGAGGTTAGATGTACGTGCCAATGTCAAACATCTTAATCTGAGCCCTAAGTACTGATATAACTCTTTTCTCAGATGCATTGTCAAAGTTAGGCAGTGTATAAGTTCAACAAGGCTTGTGGCTTATGGTGTCTTCTTAATGAATACCATTGCATTGCATATTAACTGCCTCAGTAGTGTCCTTATTAAAATTTTAGCTTGCTATTTCTACAGTAAACAAGATGATGTTTGCTTTGCAATAGATAACACAAACTAGTTCTTGAACACCACCCCCAACAAAGGCTTGTTTGTGGTGAGTTTGCATGTCAGGGTTCAGCTTTGTGCAGATTTTCTTTGGCTTAATAAGGATTGATTTTGCTGAAGCCTTTTCTTTAGTGAGCCACTAAGAGGCTCTCTTTCCATTACCGTGCTGCTTATATTCACAAAACTTGTAAGAGTTTAATACCTTTGAGCCATCTGTCTCTCTTTCAAATCAGCCAATTTGTTCAAAAGTTATTGGTGGAGGTGATAAGGAGCCTGACACAGAAAGGGAGACAGACCAAATACACAGAGCCTGGCCGTGTCAGCGACATTTCCTTAGGAAATCAGTCTAAACATAGATTGCACCAAAAAAATCTTACATAAAGTCTTTGTGGGCTAGATCCCTTTCATATAAGTTTCTCTGAGTTTTGAATTAAAAATTGGCTTACAAAAATAGGTAGAAGAGAATTTCACCCTATAAATGGGAGCTTTCTCCTATTTTTCAAATGCAGCATGAGAGAAAGACCAAAACAAGGCCTGAGACCAAGAAGTAGTTCAAAAACCACCTGCTCAGTTAGAGGAACTGTCCAGCTGTGGCAGTGGGATCTGCTCAGAAACCTGAACCTGATGGACATGGACATCTGACTTGCCAGTTCGCAGACCTCGTCTGCAAGGCCATAATTTACATTTCATGTTGTCATATCTGTCCAGGAGCTCTGGCATTACCTGTTGAGTTCAAATCTGCTCACACTAAGTCTCTTAAATCAGCCCATGTCAGCTCAGAGAACAGTGCTATTTGCATTGCAGCCAGAGTACCATTGCTTCAGGCTTTCAATAGTCATTTGACAAAATAATTTTAGCGCTTCAAAAAGCTTACAGTAATGGCTCTAACCCTTATCTTTGTGCACTGTGTAGAGTTCCACCCAAACAAAGGAGGTTATGTTGAGCAACTGAGTGAGTCATTGTAGGTTCCAAACTGAGCATAGGCTTAGGAACAACATTTGGTTACAACAGATGGGAGGAGCACATGCTAAGAAAGATATTACTATCAGCAATTGAACACATAGCAAGGCCAGAGGCAAATGATATGTACATATGGCTTCTGTATGACTACATACACAGTATTTTTTCCACACTCAGTAATTTAAAAAAAATAAAAAACATTGCCTAGTGGGAAATTTAGGTTTCTCACATTAAAAAAGTGATATATCATTTCATTAGATGGTAAAATGAGACAATCATGTAACATTTGTCTCCACTTTCCCTATAATAGGGCTAGAATATTCTTAGGGCATAAATAGCAATGGACTTGAGTCATAACTGAATAGTTGCTTCATTATGTTCCTGTACTGCAGCAGAGAAGTCTTCATGACGATATGGAAAGCCCACACCCAGGGCTGACTAGGAATGCCTGATAATCCCAGAAAACAGGTCACCAAGTGCACTGGTGGTACTCCTGGGCATCTGAGAAACAGTCTGGTGCTGCAAAAAACCCAGAATTTTCATTGTGTGTGCTTGTCATATGGGGTATGGCTACCATAGCAAATACCCTGTATGTGGATTAAATATCCTGGTCAGAGGTTGAAGGAAGCTGGGTTCTTTGCCACTGGGGTCCCATGTCAGGACCCTAGAGGCCCATGCATTAAGTGACACCCCAATATAGACTTTACCCTTTGGGCTGCTTATGTGTTTGTCATCTCTGTGCTTTCTGATTTATTAAATTATGATACAACACAGTGGAACAGATACAGTAAGACAGCCTTTCAGCATTAAATCCATTTTATAATAGTTTCATGCCTGGAAATTCATTTAAGATCTTTATCACTGCCCAGGTTGAATCAGGCCAGAGGCATTGGGTGTATTTACCCAAGCGTGGTGTCTCAGGCACAGGCAGCCCCCCACACCAGGTATAAACAACATCTCTTACCTACCCCTGCAAAGAGCAGGTGCTTTCATTCAGTGGCAACAGCTTAATAGGATTGCAAAAGCTGTATGTGCCAGTCATCCCATGGCAGGGTGATTTCTAATGACCTGCCTCTCTGTTGTGTCTCATTTGTGGAAGAAGCCGTCACACAGCTCATCTAAGTGAATTTAGCCCCATTTGTACTTGCCTGTCAACTGTCTAAGCTCTTGTTTAAGCATCTTGCTTATCACAGCAAGGAGGTACTAAAGGTTATTGTTGTCCTGTCCTTTTTAATTATAGCTGGACAGTACTTTAATAAATGGAGACAGAAGTAAACAAGTTTCAGAATAGGAAATGAAGGATTGTATTGTACTGGAGCTGCTACTTAGCATCCCACAAATCAGTTAGCTAGTAGCTATAACATGTTACTGCTGAGGACCTGCATTAGCAGTACTGCATTAGCAGTAGCCTTATTTCCAAGCCTTTGAGATATATATATATATATATATATATATATATATATATATAGTTTTTGCTATCTTATTAATATTCACAGGATGAGAGAAATATAGCCATGAATATCTATCTAGCAATAGACCATTTCGCAAAGACATAAAAGTATTGATTTCTATTTTTCACTGTTCAGTGATGATTAATTTCTCCACACCAGTTGCCGTAATTAAGGCTCTTTCTCCTGAGTAGATGATAGCACACCACACAGGCAAGGGTTTGATGTGCAATGAATAAACACAGATCTTACACCCCAACTCCCACCTTTTAGTGAAAGTGAATATGTGTATGTATATATATAAAATCAGGATGGACACGGATGTTTGTGTTGCTGACATGCAACAGGAGTCTGAATTATTGAAAACCTGAGTAATTAATATTTTCTGACAGTGTGTGGTGACTAAGAACCTTTATGGGGCTTGTTGGCCCCAGGATCCAGATGCTGTTCAGGCCATCCACATGCTAGGGCAGATGTAAGTACTTAGGGGTGCTGAGCAGAGTCAGAGGCTGTCACGGCTCCTTCAGAGAGGCTGGGGACAGAACTGAGCATCTCAGACTGTAAATTGAGTACTTGTTTTGGATACTCCATGTCACTCTAGTTTCCCACACTAACCCAGTGAGAAAATCAGGCAGCTCAATGCTGTTCTGCATTACTTTTATTTCTTATTTTATATCTTCATGTGTCTGAAATAAGATTTTGTTCTAACTTGGAGTATTCCTTAGAGCTCAGTGAGAACTGGGAAATATTTTCCTAATACTGAGCAATTACAGATTTTTTTTGGATAGAGGTCCTGCAGAAAACCATGTCATATGTGTGTCTGGTTTGAGAACAATTAAAGTGTTTGAATTTACATTTACATGCATGAAAATCACTTTTGGACTGACATTAAGCCTGGAAAGCATCAGCCTCAAAGGCAATACCTTGACAGAACTTCTAGGAAATGTAAATGAGGGTTAAGAACTGAATTTGTTGTTGAGCAATTATCTTCAAAGCAACTAACACTAAACTAATCTTCTGCAGAAAGTGATGAAGGTCTCTTGCTTGGGAGAGGCAGGCTGCAAAATCCTCTGTTAACTGCAGTTGTGTGATATGCTCAGTCTTCAGCAATGGAAAAATGAGCTGAGAATAGGCAGGACAAGAGTGAGGGAGACTGCTGGAGACTCGGGTTTGTAGAAGTCTTGCAGCCAAAACTCCTGAGTGAAGCAGTGCCTGGTAGGAAGGGCTGCACAGGCAGGCTGGGAGTGGTGCTTTGACTTTAGAGTCTGAGGATCTTCTCTGATGCCTTTTTCCCTCCCAGGATGATTTCATTTGGGTTTAAGCAAGTAATGTCAGTGCCCAAACTCATGTTCAGACGCATGTCCAAATCTGATGAGCCGTGTAAAAAATGACAGGCTGGGAGTTCTGCCTTGTAGTACATTATTAGAAAGGAAGGGAGTGTCCCCTGCTTTCAAGAAGAGAGAAGCTTCCTTCATGTTTTACTCATCACTGAAGATTTATTACATCCAAATAAATGCTTTTTCTTCTTAGGCTTCAGCTTTGGAAAACTACAATGCTACATTTTCAAAGCCAATTTAGTTCTTGTGGTGTACAGTTTAATAGAACAACTCTGTTAGGGACATCTCCCTGCAAGAAGTACTAATTTGAAAAACTTGGAAACATTGCTTAAGTTTTATTTCATTTTAATGATAAGAAAGTGCTAAATATATATCAAAAGGCATAAATCCCAAATGTAATGGTTATATATAATTTGAATGACAATAGTATGAGTTATAAATATATGCTTACTTTTTAAAGATAGTAGAATTGTGCTTCTTGCAATTTAAGTAATTGAAATGTGATTAAGGAACTACTGCAGTTTTTAAAAGCCTTCTTGTTACAATAAGAAAGAGAAAACAAAACTTTGTGCTTGATTTCATTTTAATGGTTTAATCAGCAATTAGAAAGTAGAAAACAAGTTGGTACCCAGCTCTGTACCTATCCTGGGAGTATAGCTGAGCACTCAGAGCATGACAGACTCATTTTATCACCAGAGGAAGAAAATTATAGCCATAAACTGTTCTTTACTGGAGGCAAAGTCACGATTTGTTGCTGGATCTCAGTGTCTCTGATCCTGGTCTCAGTGCTGCCCCCTTTCCCAGGCATCTGGCAGTCAGTGATTTGTAAGTTTCAATTAAGTCACTATAAAAAATGAGTAGCTTGAGGGCACTGGTTTATTACTGGTATCCAACTCTGTTTTCATTTACTAAATGACATTCTGAAAGCTTCTATTCTGAACATAATCACCTTAGGGTATGCACTGAGCACAGCCCTGGATGATTCAATTATTTCTGAATGCTCTTCTCTCCCCAGAACATAGGGCTTCGCACATTAGCAGCATGTTTAGTGTTTCGCAGTTCTCTTCGCACTCATCAGGGTTTTCCCAGGAACAGGCTGGAAGTATACAACTTGCTACTGCTTCTTGAAAACATGTAACCATTATGTTTCTCTCAAAGTAGCTGACTTCCTCAGATGAGTGTGTTAAAGCTGACAGATATTTATATTTTTTTTTCTTTACAACTGTGCTTTCCCCTTACTGCAAAGTACGTTAATGAAACCTTTGCATACTTCTCATAAAGTTTAATTATGGAAAATTTTAGGACATGCTTTGTCTACATGAATTGTCAGGTAAAATACAGTTTCCACAAAGTTTTCTGGGAAGCTGCTGTGGAGAATCATAATCACTATCAGCATGTGCTGTTTCCAAAACTGTTCCATATTCTGCAGGACAAAAACAGTCCAGACCAAGAGATGAACCATGAACCTTAGAACTACAGCAAGTCTACAATTCACAGATCAGAGCTGTCAATAAAATTGCAAAGCTATGACAATAAGTTATATAGATGAGGAAAAAATGCTGCAAAGAAGGAACATGTCAAAGCCCATACATATTTTCTGAAGGGACATCAGGAGTGAATGTGTTAACATGTGCTGAACTTCAATATTTTCGGTTTTGTACAATTTTCCAAATTTTAGTTCATTTCATAGGCAATTCCTGAGTAACAGGATAACAGTCTCATGTATTTGAGGGTTTCCTCAGTTGTTAGTGAAAATCAGAAATTTGCATATTAGCTAAGTCCCTTGTCGGTAGTTATCCAGTGTAATTTTGTGCACTCCTGACCCGCCCAGCTGCTGTGGTTCCATTGCCAGTACTATGCTGGCATATCTCATATCTCTGAATGGGCATTTCCCTCTCCTGTCTAATCTAGGTATACATGCTCAAAGTAAGTTTGAGGTCTTTTTGCCCTCTGTTCTGCTACTCAACACTTCAGCCACCTCAGCTGCCCCAGCTCAGTCCAAACACACACATCAGAGTATTGCTGAGCACACTGGTATTTCAGTCTCCCAGACTTAAACTCTCTCAGGCCTTTTGTGGCTGAGACATGTGATGGGCATGAAACTTTTGGTGAAATCTTCCCGTATTTGACAGTATTCTGGTGAACCAATGTGTCTTTCAATATTTCAGCTGGTGAACTGCTGAGGAAGCCAGAGCTGCCGAAGTCCCTTGAGCTGTACAGGGCCAAGTTTCCAGATTCTCTGTGCCCTATTCATGATCTTGGAAATCATGGCAAAGGGTTTCCGACACGCAGCTCAGGGCACTTCTGTTCATATGAGGGTCTTCTGAGTTCATGGACTCAAGTGACCTCAAAACACCTCAGAAGCACCAAGATTTGAGCTCATGACAGGTGCTGGCTGCTCCTGGTGTAGCTGTTGTCAATGTCCTGGGTCTTGATTTCATATCAAAGATTGTGTCATTGCATGCCCTTCCTTTATTTGGAAAATCAAGAGGCATTAGCAAAGGCCAGAGCCAAGCACTCTTTTTCTGGTATTTCTGAGAGGTGAATATGTTAGAATTTCATTTTGGAAGAAAATTTAGAAAAATCATCTTTGATCCTATAGAAAATGCAACTGAATTTCTGCATCTCCTGCATGTCCCAAGTAGTGCAGACACATAACTTTTCTAGCTGGTCAACAAGGCCAGAGCAAATGGAAGAACAGGAGAAATCAGTATCTGAGAGCCTCAGGACCAACAAAAGCTTCCAGAAGGTAGAAGTAGAGATGGCCTTACTGAAGACCAGAAAATCCATCTCTTTTTTTCCTATTTTCTAACTTGAAAATAGATTTTTAGTTATAAAAGAACATGAATGGCACACTAATTCTAAAAGGACAGATGTTTGCATCCACTCAAGCTTGGCAAACAAAACCATATTACAGCTTAACTTCTATTGCTTCTGTGGTCCATGTGCTGTTGCAAAAAAGCTGGAATACAAGAGGAAGTTAAGGCATAAAATATCAGTTGAGGCTTTGTGAAGGCATTGCTAAAATCTTGCCATCTGTGAAGGGGTGAGGTTTAATATTTCTTCCATCTGCAATTCAATGAACTTGTACCAATGCAAATCTGATTAAATTAAAGGGGTAGTCACTTCCAATTATTTTTATTAATGACCATGGATATAATCACTGTAAACACAGAGTTTCTGACACTTAATAGAAAGGTTTGACCTTGTAAAGCTTAAACCCATTAGTTCATTTAGCCTGGCCTCCTGTCTATCTAATGTGTTGAAAACAGAATTTGGTTGTTTGGCTTTAATATCCTTCCCAGAAACTCACCCTATATTGACTAGGAGACAAAAATTTTAAAAAATATAATGTATGAAAATCATATGCTTAACTTCAAATTTGAATTTGTCTGTCCTCATATTTCAGACATTTACTTGTGTTTTCTTTATGGAATGAAGAGATTTTCACTGTCAGATACCACTACACTCTGATAGAACTATTTATCGAGTTTTATCAAGTTTTTTATATAGGCAAAATTACTGCTCCTCACTGTGCTATTACTTAATCCATAAGTAAACAATTCCTATAGCTGTTTTAGCTGTTTTTTGAAACCTCTCAATTTTTTAAAAAAGGATGTCAAATCTGTCCCCAACATCCTTGCCTGTTTATTATTTCCCTGACATATCCTTAGGGATCAAATTACACAGAATTTCTTTCCACAGCATTACACAGCTATTTCTACACCCAGACCATTTTGGAATCAATGACTTCATGATCACATCATCTTTTCAAAAGATGCAGTCACTCACCTGAAGAAAGAATGAGTTCACATCCTAAGGGCAGGCGCTCTTCAGCTAGATGGAGGGCAGGCAAATGCAGGAAAGTTGCTGATTATGGGGAAGAAAATTGATTCTAAGGAAAGCTTTAAAATCCTTTGTGGCTGTCCTGGGGCAGTATTTTGGATTTTGAGGTTGGCAGTTCAGCAGTGTTGAAATGGAGGAGCAGGAAGCACAAGGGCTTTTGGGTAGGAAGTGAGTAGCATGTGCCTCCTTTTTGTTGGGATGGTATCCTGTGGGTTTTATTGCTCAAAGTATGGATACACAGTGATACTGCCCTGGTAGTGCTTCTATCATATTTTTAGTATGTTTCTAGTCATTTCAATGGGAAAAAGATGTATTTTAAGTGGAAAATCTCTTTCACATACATTCCAGTCAGAGTCAGCTTCTTGAAAATCCATTTAAAGAGCAAATCATGGGCCTCTGAAAAGAGAGGCAGGAAAATCTCAAAAGCACGAAATTCAGTGATTTGGAATAAAGGAAGCTTAAAACAGACAACATCTGTTGTTTTCAATCCCGTGGGATTTTCTGCTGTTTTTTTCCAAATCCTAGCCCTTAATGAAGAGCAATGTGAGATTTAGAAAGGAAAAAAAAATATTTATACAAAATTAGAAATGTGTCTGGAAATCTGAAATCCTTGAGTATGTGTCTGCCAGTGTCTGCTCCAGATCTGTTTTTGCTAATGGAGAGAGGTCCAAGTATTGTGTCATCACAACAGTTTACAAGTGCTACCATATATTTAATCAGTCTACAATGGGACAAATATTTGTTGGAGAAAAAGAATTTCAATTTAATTTTTAATGGCCAAAGCCGGATGCAGAATTGGACCCAGAAGCTAGGTGGAATTGCTATGGTATATACAATAGCATAGGCTGCTTAGAATAGTTCTGGGATCACACAATTCCAGGGAAATACAAAATGTTTCAAAGAATAACCAGGGTTATTAAGATATTGCTAGAAATAGCTTTTTACAGTCAACACGTTTTTTAATGCTATATTTCAGCATACTAAGTAAATGCATATGTAAACCACCTTCTGTCAAAATAACTTCTGATATAAACTTTGTTTTCCTAAAGTTTTGGAAAACTTTAAAGCAGTTCTGAGATATTGAATCAACATACCAATGTCTTTACAATGTAATAGCTGGCACTGCAGAACTCTTCAAGTATCCTGTGCTTTCTACTTTTTGTGTTAGAAAAGGAAGTGTAAAGGGAAGGAATCTGAAAGTAGCTACAACACTTCACACTTTCTGTTGCTGTAGGTATGGAAGTAGCCTTTTGGTAGTATAAGCTCATCACATGCATTGACATATTTTTGTACATTGTGCCATGAAGCCAGACTAGAAAATTACTGAATTATATCACAAACAATCTGATCTACAAACAAACTGACATGCTATGCAGATTTCTGGCTTAAGAGAAGAATTAAGTTGATTGTGTGAAATAAACCTGAGCTTTTTGCCACAAGTACATCCCTGAAAATTTAAATTCTATCCTGTGTGTGAGTAAAAATTCATTCACCCTTAACTCTGTGAGGGAAACCAAGGAAAACTTTTTGGATGCCTTGTTAGAAGTTACCTTGATTGGAGGGATTTGTCTCTTAAGTTATCGCTATTCCTTGCTCAGCAAGTTGCACTGATCACAATTGCCACCAAGCCAACATCCCTTCCTCGTCTGAAAATCCAATTACCATTCTTTTTTAAATCACATACCTTGCCTATGTCCTTTGTTGCTGTTGCAGCCTTTCGGCTGGCCTTCAGAGTGCAGTCCAATTGCAGTTATCTTCTTGTGCAGGGCTTTGGCAATTCTAATGTGTTGACTATCCCTGCCAGCTGCCTTGACATCCACACAGCACTGCAGCTCTTGTGCACCCATTTGTAAAGACCTGTAAACTGCAGGTCATCTTAACCTTAGGGAGCCTTCACTGTTTGCAGTCCAGAGGTACACAGCTTGGCTGCTGAAACTCCATGTCATAGGGAAAAAGATTTTGAAGGATGACTGCATGGCTTTCTCAGAGCTAGTGGAGCCATTGCATTTCACTCCATGAAGGAGTGCAGGAAGGACCATGAAACAGAGCACTTTGCTTACAGCCTCCCTCTTCCCCCAGTAATTATAGTCTTATTTGCCAAGCCAAATGAAGACCTTCCCTTTGCATATATGTACTGTTACATGCCTATAGCAATAATAATTCTGATTTCTCCATGAGCTGTGCTGAGGAGTGCTTTCAAGATACACATCTCTCTTAAGCTCCTTGACAGAGCCTTTACAAGCAGCATGTGTGTGAAAAGAATTCAACAGCTCTGGAGTGCATCACAGATACGTTTGTTAAAGCAGTATGTGTATGGTGGTTTTTATTAGTGGACTATTAAGTAATGAAAATCTTAGTCATGTAACTTCAGCTTTGATTTCCATTCTTATTAATGCTGCTAACACATCTCTGATACAGCTGAGTTGCAGTTGTACAAGGGAGGATTAGCTTGATTCCTAGCTTTATTAATGATGCCGATACTGTTATTTTATTAAGGTTCTTGTTATTTTTGCTTATCTTGGACAGCTCTGAGAGGTTTTTTTATGCAAGTAAAAAGAAGGGGCATGAACTCTGTGGTAAATCCACTGACTCAGTTTAATATTGACAGCTTTATCTGGACTTAAGCCACTGTATATAGGATCCAAATCTGAGCTGACTTCTGACTGTGAGCGCATAGGAATTTTTGGGGTTTTTTTTTGGTGAATTTGGTAGTGTTTCAATGTTTGCTGCAGTCTTGTAAGTCTAGATGGTTTAAGGTTCATTCACTGTGTGAGCTGGCCATCTGCTCTCAGTAAATGCAAATTCACTTCCAGTATTAATGAACTGTTCCTGTGTTCTTGCATTTCTCTGAAATGCCTCCGGCAACTGTTCCTTCCTCACATGGAAAAGTCACAGCAGCTGTGGGATTCACAAGGACCTCAATGCCTGTCTCTTGCTACACTTCTGGCAGCAAACTGCAAAGTGCAAATAACTTTTCTAACTACCTAATAACTGCAAACCCATTAAGTGTAAATTCTGTGACACCAGAAAAATAAAACCAACCAAGCTACTTGCTTTAAAAGAGCTTTAATGGGATTAGAGACTATATGAACACCTGGGGTTGCTCTCAGGGCTGCCTAACTGGAACACGTTAGAGATAAGGACCCAGCTTTTCCTTGAGTGTTGGCCAGCAGGACTGCAAGCTGCCCAGTGGAGCTGGGGATGGAAGTGTGAGGTGAGGATGTGCCTCCACATCTCCAAGCACCCCCCTCCCTCATACTTGCCTTCATAAAGTGGAAAAACACTCGTGCCACTTCCCACATTTTTCTTTTGCCAGCAAACCACCAGACTTCTGTTTTCTTAACAACAACAACAAAAAAAGTTGTCTTCATGAATGCAGCCAGATCTGTCTCAAATTTACTTACCCTCCTTTGATAAAGGACCAGTCCCAGCAAGAGACCCAGACACTGCTTTGCACACTGCTCCCAGCACACTGGTTTGGTGTGCAGGTGTGCTGCACCCTTCACAAACTGTATGTTGGTCTCCTCCTGCTCTGGAGCTCCTGTCACAGCATGAGCTCTACTGTGACATCCCTGCGTGCTGCCTCGGGGCAAGCCAAGTGCCACAGCCCAAGGATCCCCATCACGCTGTGCTGGGAGGGCTGTCAGCCTCCTCCAGGGCAAGGGGCATCAACCCAAACAGCACTGAGGCACTTACCAACAGCTACCACTGAATATCCTTATGAAATGCAAAAGCCAAAATCCTCTTCTTCCACACTGAACTGCCTGAGTTGTACACTTGAGCATAAACTACCTGATCACTAGTTTCCTGTAAAATGGCCATCCAAGGATGCAGTGGCACTCGCACTTTGCGTCATACCTTAATGCTTTTGAGATGTCTGACTACCAGCCAGAAGGTACTTAAACCCACATTCTCTAGTCTTAATAGACTGTTTCACCACAAGGTTGCCAAGTACTTGAAAGCAATACAAGACAAATAAATACACTTTTTTACTAAGGTCACTGTTTTTTATTGGGCTGCCCTGAAATGTCATTTTAGGAATTGTGTGACATTTATGCTGTTTAATGTGGCACAAGTATGGAACATGACAAAGGTTGCAGAAGACACAAAAGTATTTAACTAATCCAGATGGCAGAACAGAAAGGAACTTAAAATGGGACATAATTAAGCTAGATGTATTCACAGCACAGATGAAATTCAACATTGCAAAAAGCAGGGCAATCAATAGCTGTGAAGAAGAATCTGATCTACATTGACCCTTTGTAGTTTTTTAGATAACCTGTCACAAGCTTGCAAGAAGACATTTAGATGTGATTTCCAGCCTTAGGCTCTCTAAGGCCATGTTCCTGTGCCTCCTGTGGAAGCCCAGGGTTGATGTATTCCCTTTCAGCACAGCTCTGGGCACGTCTCCTCTCCTAATTTTCATCTGTTTCCCTGTGTCCCTCACAGAGGTGTGGGATATAATCTCTGAATAACCAGTGAAGCCCCACTCGGAGTTAAACTGGAGAAACTGTGTATTGCTTCTTTTTGTTATACTACCCCTATGTGTTTCTCAGCATACTGAGAAACACCCTCGGGTTTCTTCCCCACAAAGCAGCCTCCACGGTGTTTTTCTGTGCACATGTGTTTGTTGCTGCAGTTCTCCAGCAAACGCTGCTCATTAAATCCCCCTCATGCTTGGCATCCTTTCTGTTGACTGCTGCAGCTTGCCAGGCTCCAATGAGTGATGTTCAAAAAGCACAATTAATTTTAAAAGTGACCCATTAAATTTGGCTACTCATTGTTTACTTTGGGCTTGTCACAGAGGAGTAGCTTCCCTCCAGCCAGCTGTAGCTTCTCATTTTTCTGATCACACTCCTCATCCATCTCCTCCTCAGGTTTCCAGTTGTTGTTGAGCAGAGCTACCCACAGCAGGTTCCGCTGCTCCCACTGGCCTGCCAGGACTGGGGTGCCTCGCTGCACTAAGGAAGCGTTAATATTTATTGTCAGAAGAAAATATGTCTCATTTTTTGGTGTTTCCCATTCCTCATCTCCTCTTCACTGGATTGTGACAGCCGGGCCAGGGCAGGCGTAAGGGCTTCACGGCCTCTAGTGGGCAACGGCCAGAGCTGCAGGACTTGCCAGCCGCTGCCATGGAAAACTGTATTTTCTGTAAATGGGGATCTGTTTACCCTGCTTTCCCATGGAGACAAGGCTTGTGCAAACACTCCCTCTGTGTGCGCTGCCTCCACGCCCTCGGCGGCTCCGGAGCCTGATTTCGGGTTGATTTGACAGAGGTGCGGGGATTTCACAACCAGTGCCTCCAGCGTTTGTGTCAATAGGTGTGCCTGTGTCAAGGGGGAACTTTAACGTGTTTTCAAATAGCAAGATTATTATTGTGTAACTTCACACAGTACAAAACACCAAAAATAATGGCATCGGAGAGGGTTTGCATGTATGGGAAAAGTTGCTTTGAAATCCCTTGTGAGTCACATTTGTACATGTGCCCATAGAAATCCTGACTTTTAGTTTTGTTTGATAATTTGATTATTGGAGACTTTAAGAACGTGTCTTTTCCATGACACTGTCAGATAGTCCTGCTGGGAAGGGAGAGGGGAGACTCCATGTTGCTGGGACTACCCAGATCATCACAGCGCACTGCCTGCTTTGTTGCTTATAAACCTAAACTGGTGCTTGAAAGGCCCAAATCTTGTATTTTCTTTCTGTTTTTAGCTTCCCTCTTTAGACTGGTTTATAACAGCAGTCATTAAATATAGCAAATAAAAATGAAGCTCAGAGATGGATTCTTCATCAGAGTTCAGAGAAGCAGTTTCCATATATCAGTAGGAACAAAGGAATTAATTTAGACCACTTAAAACTTTCCTGCAAAGTGGCTGCACATGTGATACGTTTTCTTTTCTTTGTTTTTACTTGGCTGTATTAAAGATAGGAGAAAAGATATGGTTGGACTGCAGGCTCACTTTGGGTTAATCCAACAAGCAGTGCTTCAAGTGAACAAACAGAGATGTGTTGTCTCCTTAATCATGGCTTGCTTCTTGCAACATTTTGTTTGAAAATCTCTTTCTCAAATCACAGGTTGAATGCCTTGGTTTTAGAGCATCCAAAAATATTTTTTTAAATATAGTGAGATGGATTTAGATTGAAGTTGTAGGAAGTTGATCTCTAAGTGTTACTGAAGTGGTTAGGGTGGGATTTTCATTTTAGAAGCACTTACTTCTCATGTGTTGCAAACACTTGAAATGACAGAATTACTGGTAATGACTTTTCTGAATTCATACCACAAATGCCAAGCCTGAAAAGACTGAAAATGACTCACATGGAACCATTTTCTTCATCCTTGGCTACAGAGTATTTCACAGAGGATTTTTTTACCCTCTCTTTTTTCCTAGAAGTGATTTTTGTAAACAAAACCGCAGTGTGGCCTTTTAGTGCTAGGAAGTCTTTGTTGCTTTTGCCAAGAGTTAGAGAAGGACAAGACCAAGTGTGGCATCAATTGCCAAATGTGGTATGCAGAAATAGGTCTAATTGGGACCATCTTAGGAGGTAGTAGTGTATTGTAAGTTAAATCAAATATTGCTGTCTCCAACTCTTTTGAAAAATCCTTTCTTTCTGATCCCTTGTACTAATGCTCTTCATTTCTAAAACCCAGTACTGGCCTCTGCCTTGGCTGCATTGGTTGTAAATGATAGTGTCACATGTCTGGGTACCTTCCCAGCACTGACATATATAATCAAGATCCTTATATCAAATCTCACTTTGCAGGAAATTACTTTGGGAGAATCCATCATCTTCTTTGCCCAAAGCTGCATAATGTACTGCCAGTTTTTGTTTTTCTTTCATTTTCCCCCCTCTGTAAATCATGCTAAAAGATCTGAAGGATGATGGTAATAGAAATATGATTAGTGAAGCTTTTTGTGCGTAAGTGCATTGAAAGAAAATGAATTTGTCAATAGAATAACTGACCAAAGAACCAAAGTCAGATTTTTTGGATTTCTGAAAGGTCAGGAAGACGATGTTTCATACCTCGATCATGCTGAGTTTTGCTCAAAAAGAATCCTTGCATGTTTAAAAAATAAATTTTATATCGTGAAATAGTCACCAACCAGACTCATTTGTTTTCTCTTCAGTCATTGTGAGGATGGGAGAATCGCACACTGAGGGGCATCATTAACAAGGAGGATTCATGCCCATTCCCCTAAGTGATTGTTCAAAATAATCCTCTGCTGTCTTGATTATAGCCTATTAAGCTTCAGAGCGGTTCTTCAGATAAGTTGTCAGCATGTAAGCTTTTTGTTTCTCCTGATGTTTGAGGCAGGGATGTGCAGAAAAACTTTGTCTTTTCTTCTTGGTTAGGGACAATTTTCTCCTATGATAAGTACTGTTCTTAATTTTAACAAATCCCACCTTAAAATCTCTGGGAAATGCATGATACTCTGTGAGAGGTGTGAGTGGAGCTGGTTTTGTTGCAGGTGGTCTTATTTATATGGACGTGTTGTGAAAACTTCATGTTTTCAGTGGAAGAGGAGGTGCTGGGACATTTGTTTCCTCCCAAGCTCCAGTCTGCAGTAGTAAAGGTAGTAAAAAAACTTGTACCAGGAGAGGTGCTTTGTGGAGAGCTCTGCTTGTCTGATGTCCTAAGTATGGCTATGAATTTTTGCATGTAAATGTAGGAGCTGAGTTGCCATAGTGTATTTAAGGCCTAACATCCTTCACCCAACAAACATACTTTATTGTATTTGTTGAGTGAAGGATGTTAGGCCTTAAATGCTGGGAATGTTCTGGCCATAATTTTAAAATGTCTGCATTTAGATGCTGTTACTTATTTCTGATCTGCAAATGTATTTTGGTCAGGCCTTAAGAAAATTAGTATCAGTAGCACATCAACTTTGAGATTCCATATATCCTATGGGATTACCTTGATCTATTTGACATAGTCTCAGATCCTTCTTGCTCATAAAGAGATGTTTGGGAAGATAGCAGTCTAGTCAGATAAATTACCTGAAATAGTCACAGACCTGGCATTGAGATTTGATGGTGATTAATCTATACTTAGTGCTGTGACACAGTCAGCTGCCTTAACTACAGCTGCTGTGAGAGACAAGAAATTTCACTCTGGGCAGTGACCATACCTGTTACAGAAACTTCCGCAGTCCCTCTGGAGCAGCATTTGGAAGGAGGCAGCATTTGGAAGTTTTAGGCAGTCCAGGGTGTGTTCTCGGCCTTTTACTGCTCCTCAAGCCAGTGGTGCTCTAGCACTTGGCTGGGTATTTGTGGAACACTCTGTTTCCATATGTATTAGTGCTCGAAACCATTAAGTGTTCCACAGCTCTTTTACAAGAGGAGTAATTACATCCTGTTGGCAGAAATTACTCCTGCTGTTTAATTTGGAAACCATATTCTTTGCCTCCAGCCTTGTGTTGCTACACAGCAAAGAGTGACTGCATTTTCTGCCCCGGGTAGTGGCACTTCTCTCTGACATATGCAGGGGGGATGATAGCAATGGTGGTGCTGTCCCTCAGGATGACATTTCAGGTTTGTCTGTGAGCCGTTAATTTTAAATGGTGCAGGCATATAGATTCAGAAATCCAACTTTTATTCACAGCAACAAAAATATGTTTTCTAGTTCTCATTTCCTTGCATAAGGGATGCTGGGCCAGCCCCCGGGTGCATTGGGTCTTGAGGCAAATGCTGATGCTGAACTTTTCTCTCTTACTCTGTCCTTTTAAAGCCTTTTATGTACAGAAGGAAACTAGCACTGCAGATGATTATTGTCTACTAATGGTGTTTTTAATTACTGATTTTCAGGACACGCAATTAACTTTCTGCTGAAAACCAGGATTATTTTTCCTCCTTTGAAGCAAGCCAGTGATTTATATTTTAATATCAACTTCTTAAAGTTTTGACTCATGCAGCAATTCCAATAATTTTTATTTCTGAACTCTTTGAAGCATTTTAATATACTAAGGAAATACTGGACCTCTGACATCCACAAAGTGAACCTCATGTTAAGCAGGGCTTGCTGTCATTGAAGCATGGCAAGTGCCATTTTCAGGGCCGTTGAGATGCCTTGTCACACAGCGTCCCCTTAGTGGGAGCGTACAGCCACACTGACCCAGGCCCAGCCGGCAGGAGCACCGAGGCGAGGGGGAGGTGCCATTGAATCGAGCGTGGCACTGCTGGTCCTTGGGAAGGGGAAAATATTGGGAAGCAGAGCTTGGTGAAGAGTGTTTGGAATCAGGATGGAGTTTATCAGCTGAACAGTTTGATCAAACCAAAGGGAATGGTGTTGGGCCCAGGCTCTGGGAGCCCCTGCTTTGCCCGTAGACAAGCGGGAGATCAGCAGTCCTTTGGTCGCGTGATGAGTAAAGCAGAGAGGCGCTGCTTGGCTTTCATAAGTGAGACTCAAGCTGTGGAGTCCAGAGCTGAAAAACATTTATATTGGCTATTAAAGGGAACACGTGTGACACAGAGATATGCCATGTTAACTCCAGAGATTTTCCAGCAGAAGACTAAATGAGGACCAAGTGTAAATGAGAGAGGTTTTTCTGAAAATTAAGTTAGGTAATGCATATTTTATTCTTCAAAGAATGGGTTTGATTTAAAATGCAATAGTGTATGGCTTTCTCATCAGGTGGAGATAGCACAACTGTCCTACTTTACATAACAACCACAATACTAAATGAATGACAAATAGTTCAGGATCTCTTTGGGAAATGGCAGTCAGAAGTAGGAGCATCTGCTGCATGAAAGCTGCCCAGAAGAAAATCCCCCAGTCAACATGTTGTTATTACAGCTTTCTGTTTTAGATAGGAAGTTTTCAATTTGCTTTTTTATTTTGATTTTGCTTCAAAAAATCCATTTTGATTCAGAGTTTCAAATAGCAATAACCCAGTATTATTTTTTTTTTCTTTCTCCCTTGTCTTCTTGCTGAAAGTTATGCAGCACTTTATGTTCCCTCGTCTCTATAACTGATCAAATTCCATCATCTTTAGCAGAAAATATGAGTGTGTTTCTAAGTGAAACCTGAAAACAGGGTTCATCCATTCCTAGTAGCACAAAGTAAAACTTTTGCCTCAGGTTCTCCTCCAGAATTTGCCAGGATTAGCAGAGGACATGTAATAAGACAGTGGGATGAAAGGAGGGGGTCATACAGTGAGGCACTGGCTCCATGTGCCCTTCCTTTGCAGGCAGCTCGGTTTGCAGTTGTACCGTGGTTATCAGTGGCGTGGTAGCGTGATTAGGGAACAGCAGCAGGAAATGCTGGCAAAATCTAGGAGGCTGGCAGTTAGAAGCAACAGAGGAGATCAAAGGCTTGAGTGCGTTTGCAGACTGGAGAATAATTGCAAGTCACTCCCGAAATGTGGGCTGGCAGTGCAGCCTGGCCATTGGGTTTGTCTGGCAGTGTATTCCCATGGGACCCGTGAGTACGTGGCACAGGGGGAGACATCTGCAATGCTGCACTCAGTTCTCGTTGCCTGTGATCCAGCCCCCACTCAGCTGGCATCAGGGGATTCAGAAAAGCTGTTAGAGGGGAAGTGGCTTTTTTTATCAAAGGAAACTGAAACAGGGCTGTGCTGTAGTCTCCAGGATCCAAAGATCTCCTGGCTGGTCTTGTTGCCTTCAACTGGATGGTGAAAACTAATGAGAAGAACTTGAGCTGGAGGACCCAAGTGTAGCTCAGCTGTGGAGAAGTTTCAGCTGAAAACGGATGTTCAGATTATCAGAGAAGGAAAGCTGCAGAGCAGTGGTACAGAGGATCTGTAGACAGACACAAGTTCTCATCTTCATAGATAAGCATCTTCATCTTGCTCACCTTTCCATCAGTGTCCTCATACCTGTTGTTTCTTCTCAAAGAACTCAAGACTTTCCCACATCTGTCTAGTGTCTCATGCATTCTGTCTTAGCAAAGCAAAATCTGACAGTAAGAAGAAATCATGTGTTCTTGAGTACCTTAAAGTTTTAAGATACAAAAGGCGAGGTTTTTAACAATTCTATTTACCACATTATAGGCAAATACACTATAGCCAGAGTGCCTTTAAACTGTTAAAAGTTTTCATCAGACAAACTCAGGGTAGAAGGCTTGACATATTAAATATATACAATTCCCAAAAAGAGTTCAGGGCGAAGCTGGCACAGCTATCCTGGTTGCATGGAGAAGTCTGAGCTCTTCAAGTTACAAGTCACTGGAGAGAAATGGCAAGTTATTTATTCCTTCTCCTTCCCCTTCCCAGTGCAGTTATGGGGAGCTGAAACCATTTGTGATCTTGGTGTGCCAGCAGAGTCTCAGCAAATCTCACAACCATTTCCAGGTGAGGGGGAAGTGAGGGCTGCACAACAGTGACAGGAGGAACTATCCTGCTGTCCTTCATCCCTGGGACAACATCTGTACTACCAAACAAGGGAGAGTGAGGGATCCCCCAGCCAGGGAACACAGATGGACTCATGTTCACACTGCTTAGGAAGAAGTTGGTAGAAGTAGTCCAGAACAGGGACCAACAATGCAGGGGATCATTCCATGGCCTTGGGTTCAGCCATACTGGGCTGCTGCAGGACTTTGTTCACAATTAGCAAGTATTGTGGCCCAATAAAAGATTTGCAGAAAGAAAAAGTCCTGATAAAGTCCTGAAAAAGTCCTGATAAACCATCATCTATGCTACCACATTTTGCTGCCTTATTGGGGGTTTACTCTAGTTTGAGCCTGTGAACTGAACACTCACTAGTGGTAGCAGCAGATCTTCCCTTTCATCCCCAAAGAACTCAGTGCACTTTCTGGAGCTAAACCACATGGAGGACAATGTTTAATAAATATATTTATTTCCACCTGCAGGAAACATTTTCTTGTTGTTCAGGTGATGGTCAGCAATCTCAGGGCGGAGAAAGAGCAAATCTTGCCCTCTGTACCATAAACATTACTCCAGACATTAAACAAAATGCTCTATAAAAGTCCTTGGAAGATTTCCATCTTATAGTGCATGTCACGCTGTTTTATTGAGTATTTAATCTCTTTGGAAACCTTTGCTAGAGATTCAAAATTCTGTTATTAGTCAACTGGATATGTACTACTGATGGGTCTCATTTATGGATTTTCAAGTACACTTTAAAGGTCAAACAAGTAATTTTAATCGGTTATGTGGGGTTTTTTGACAGCTGATAAGTACTTAATGTGCCACAGCACCTGGAAAGCAGATTTGCTATATTTACCATTACATATTTGGATTGGGTGCAGGGATAGTGCTCTGCCCACGCTCATTTCACTCTCCATCATCAAATTACTGGCACTGATCAACCAGTGCATCCACAGGAGAGCACTGTCATTGCAGCACTTCAGATCTGAGTCACAGCTTGGACAGGGGCCCAGGACCTGTGTCTTATGGCTGCTGGTTAAAAGAGTAGTAGCTGCATCACAGTGGTGTTGTCCTTGGCTCAGAGCATTCCTGGCTACTTAATCCATACTGCTTTCTCCTGGGCTGCCAGGCTAGTAACCTTTTGGAAATTAGTCTGGTGTGGTTGTTCTGAAATTCTTGTGTGCAGGTCACTCATGCCGTGGTGGTGGAGATTACAAGGTGACAACTGACTGTCCTCACTTACTGTCTGCAGAACTGAAAGCAAAGAAAGTGAGAATATTTTCAACAGTATCAGTCATGGACTGGGAGCAAGGCTTGAGCTCGGGTGCTGTGGCATCATCTTCTATCAGGTGAACAAAAGGGCTGGCTGCAGTGCTTATGGGAGCAGCAGTACCTACGGGGATGAGCAGAAAGGCTGACCAGCCGCAGAATGAAACAGAGGAGATTCTTCAGCTTAGGGAAAAAAGACAGTCAAATTGGATCTGACAGAAGCCCACAGATTCATCTATCATGTGGAAAAACTAAGCTTGGGAGAATTGTTGTGCATGTAATGAAGCGGTTAGAGAGAATACACAAAAGTGCTTTGTTTGGTGTTTTTCCACTGCATTTTTGGAACACTGTAGGGTAGGACAGACAAGACTCAAAAAGGGATGACATCCACTCATAGAAGACCAGTGATGCAATAGTTCAGCTCCAGCAGCTGGCAGGAGAAGCATGTCCCAGCTTGCTGAGAGTTGAGCAGCACACTTGGGGAAGAGTTGCTGTTGGCACATGCTGCTCTTGCACACTTCCCTGATCGGAAACCTGAGGAATCCTTTATCAAGACTCCAGCAGCAGCTCAGTTGCTCTTCAGTGTGGGCAGCAGTCAGGGGAACTCATGGGCCACCAGGACACAGGCAGCTGTTAGTAAGGAAGGAGTTGGGTTTAGCCCTGACCACACTTTAGCTGGGATGCAGCTCTCACCATAGAAAAATCCAAGAGAAAACACCAGGGTTTCGCAGCCCATTCAGACTGTATCCAGATCTATCCAATCATTTTTCATTTCCACAGCACAGTTTCTTAAGATCTGGAAGGTGGAGGATTAGAACAATTAACAGTTTACAGAAACTCAGCTCTGTTTTGCTGGTTTTGTGGGAACAAAGTTCGTAGTGCTGGTTTTATGGTGCCACCTTGCTTTTATACTCCATGCTTTGTTAAACATGGTAATGAGCTCAGCGCTGTGTAGTGCACTTAGTGCTGTGCAGAAAAAAAAAAGTATTTTCTGCCCACACTTCAGAAGAGCTGCTCTGATGGTAAAGTCTCTTTCAAGCTTAGGGCTGCTAGCCTAAACAATATGTACACTGGGCTGGTCTGTCAGAAAGCTCTGTATTGCAAATGTAAATTTATCTTTGTAAGAATGACAAGCTCCTGTTCAAAGCACAGAGCTTTATAAAGCAGTTCACCGAGGCAGTAGGTTTTACCATATTCCCCCACTGGAACAGAGAGGAGTTTTGTATTACATTAATCAGCATCTAAGCCCTGAAGGTCACAATTATCTGGCCACTATTTTTCAGTATTAGTGATTTTAGTACATGATTAACTTTCATGTGTGCATCATTAAGATGAGGAATTGTTTTTGAAGTTTCAAATAGAGCAGCAGGTCTTAGCTGTAGTATTTGCCATACTTGCCCAGCCACTCTTAAAAGGGATGATTTATAGAAAATCCAGCTGTGAGTTTTCGTTTCTTCAAGAGCAGGAGGCGGGACTAGGAACAACCTAAAACCAAGCGGAGCATTGATCAGAGTAGAAATGATGTAGAGCACAGCTCCGCAGACAACAGCTAAGCATCGTGGAAGTATTAGCTGGCAGCGATAAGGAGGCGGAAGCAGAGCTCGGTGACAGAGGAGCCATCTGTCAGGAACTGGGAATCTGATTTCAAGAGAGCAGAAAATGAAGTAAAGAAGAAAGTGATTTTGGTTCAGAGGTGCAGTGGAGCCCAAGGATATCTGTGTACAGTAAGTTTCTATACTAGAACAGAGATGTTTAATACAACAGCTAATTCTGTTTGAAAGGGCTTTTCAGCTTTGAAAACAGACATAAGTAGCTCCTGTATTAAATAGCTTTTGCTTAAAGTTTTTATTTATTTGTAAGATGTAAATAAGCTTATCTGTTTGAGGTGGTGTGTTTCAAAACTTGTAAACAAACTTTAAAGCTGCTGGTGTCCCTTACTTCAGAGGGTGGTTTTTGCTTAATAAGGTCACCTCCTTTCAGAAAAATATGTTAGAAGAAAAGGCTGTTTTGGCCCCAGCTGCGAGGTGAAAAAGGGTAGGCAAGAATATTTTTTCTGGAAAGGGGAAAGGAGTTCCCACCCAAATAGATCTAAACTAACTGGAACTACAGTGTATAAACACCCCGGGGCTAAATCCTACCCTCAGTTACACTGATGTAAGTCAGGTTTAAGTCTACTGTAGTTAATAAAATTACTCCTGATTTAATTAAGGATAGAATTTGGTTGCACATTTCTTAATAATGAAAAAGCCCCATGGTTCTTTCTAAAGTGCATTTTTTTGTTAACAGAGTATTAAAGACTTGCTTGAAAATATGCTAAAATTAATTGAAAACTCACACTGTGATGCATCTTTTGTCGTATACTTGCATCCTTCTTTGAAATTAGCACAAAAGCCAGCATGAGATATTGTAAGCAATCATATTATTTCTTGTTAGCAGGTTCTCAGATAAGGTTTGCATTGCTCACAATTTCATGCTTGTTTCACTTCAGTGGCTTGTATTTAGGGTGATATGCTTTAATCCTAAAAAGGTTTGTGGAGCTCCAGCTGAGAGCGATAAGATCATATCTGTCGCAGAAGTGTCAAAGTTTTGTACAAGACCCCAGACTGTCTGATTGGGAGTGAAACTGTTCTATGACAAATTGTACAGAAAAAATACTCTTGTTGCTGTGGTTTTAGTGTACGAGTTAGAAGCAGAAACATTGGCTGCTGACTGAGAAAAAAAAACCCAAAAAGTAAAACCCACTCACTATTATGGCCCAATATGGATGACAAAACACTGTAGCATGTGTGGGAAAATGGCTGCAGTCCAATGTCTGGAACCATTTATCTTCTGGTAGAGTCTGGAAGATGACTGTTTTATGTATTTTACAGAAATCCCTGCTGATTGATTTCATTTACTTAGGAGGAGGGGTCACAGTGACTGATAGCAGGGACAACTGGGGCAAAAAGTGAATTCTTTGCATTATCCTGACATCCTGTTTTAGTTGGGGTTACTGGCACCTTTTGAAGGGACCATGCTGGACGTGTCTTACTGCTGCATCTGCTACTGCACGCAGCCAGAGGTTCGCTGCTTTTTTCTGGGTCTCAGCAAGCTGAGTGTTGCAAGTTGTGCTTCCACCACATTTTGGAAATTATGATTTGCAGGGGTTTGAAGAGGAATGGACAGAAATGGGTACAGGTCTCTGTAACCTGCCAAAGGCTTGGCTGATAGTGTGTGCTGTTACTGAAGAGGGAGAAAAGACTTTGTGAAAGGTCTGGGGGAAAGTCTGTTTTCAGTGTGTGAGGCTTGCAGAAACAGCTTGTCCCTCTTTAGCAAAAGAGATTAGTATGCTAGGGTGATGATACTGTTTTTTTCTGATGTTTGTTGCTAAAATAGCCTCAATGCCTGTAATTTTTTTATTTATATGGAATAAAGAGCTTGCCAAGCACATTAGAAACAACAAGGATATGCTGTACATCAGTGTTATTTATTTATCTCTCTGTTATTTTTGTGTGTGCTCTGACGGCCTGTCTGTCAAGGTGTTTGCCTTCCAATCAATTCAGCTCACATCACAGCATGACAGGCACTTGTTATATACCAGGCATGTCTACAGGCATTTGCTTTCATGTTGCAGGGAATGAGTGCCAAGATTTTCATATGATGAAATGAAAGGGTGGGGAATATGGTTTTTAGTCAGTAAGTACACTGCTACTGTGTTGACAAAAGTGGAAAGGAAAATGAATTTTTCAGTTGACAATACTACTTCATTTGATACCCTTTGGGCTCTTCACAGGGTCCTCTACTAATGATTACAATGCCAATGCAGGATTACATAACAAACTTGGGGAAAGGAAAAATTATTGTGTGTCCCCCTTCACATTCAGTTTCCCAGACATAACCACTTGGTACAGTCAAGACATTTTTCACTGACAGAGAGAGAAAGAGAGAAAGAGAGAAAGAGAGAAAGAGAGAAAGAGAGAAAGAGAGAAAGAGAGAAAGAGAGAAAGAGAGAAAAGAGAAAGAGAAAGAGAGAGAGAGAGAGAGAGAGAAAGAAAGAAAGAAGAAAGAAAGAAAGAAAGAAAGAAAGAAAGAAAGAAAGAAAGAAAGAAAGAAAGAAAGAAAGAAAGAAAGAAAGAAAGAAAGAAAGAAAGAAGAAAGAAAGAAAGAAGAAAGAAAGAAAGAAAGAAAGAAAGAAAGAAAGAAAGAAGAAAGAAAGAAAGAAAGAAAGAAAGAAAGAAAGAAAGAAAGAAAGAAAGAAAGAAAGAAAGAAAGAAAGAAAGAAAGAAGAAAGAAAGAAAGAAGAAAGAAAGAAAGAAAGAAAGAAAGAAAGAAAGAAAGAAAGAAAGAAGAAAGAAAGAAAGAAAGAAAGAAAGAAAGAAAGAAAGAAAGAAAGAAAGAAAGAAAGAAAGAAAAGAAAGAGAGAAAATCGTGTAATGTACCCTAACTGCTGAGGAAGTTTCCTATATTTACCAAGGATTTTTATCAGTGCAGTAGGAGCAGGTAAGCACTGTGCTTGAACAGTATCCTAAGAATAAACTCAGCATCACCTCTCTTCTGAACAGCATCCTGCCATGCACTATCATTCAGCCTATTCAGGTACTTCGGTCTGACTGCTCCTCATGCCATCTTGATGTGCACTCATTTTCTGTCTCTGTGTTTTGAGGATGTTCTTATGGCTATCAGACATTTTGTTTTTACTCATGTGTTGACCTCTGATTTTGAATTGTAAGTTTACAGAAATTTTGATTAGTTGTAACTTTTTCTATTTTCTTAATTTCCTTCACTTCCTTCTCAGACACTATGTGTTTTGGTTATCCTCCCACAGAACTGTTCCTTGTCAGCATCCTCACAGAGGCATAGCTGCTTTTTCTCTTCATTAATTTAGTTTGAACCTTTCCTGCCTTTTGGTATATCTAACTCAAGAGGACAGTGGGTAGTGCCATGGATTTCAGAGGAAGGTACCATTTACCTTGGTACTTTCCTTGGTTATGCCACTGAACTGCCTGATGATCCAGAACAAATTTAGTGCCCTAGTTACTTTTTTTAGATCTGTCTTTATCACAGGGTTCTTGATGGGTCTCTCTTCCTTTAGAGAGAGAATGCTGGTAAACAACTCTGCTGTAAGTCCAGTGTCTCCCTTTAATCTTGAATTTGGGCAGGAGGGCAAAAGAGTGGTGTAAGCTGATGCAAGTTTGTTTTTCCATCCAATGGGACTGTATTCTCCTAGTAATCTGGAGCATGTTTGAGGACTTTTAGCCACTAATCATTCCTCTTCCATAAGGATTGTTAGGGTGGTGTGGTCAGGCTCCAGCCCTTTAGTCTGCTACCCATGCAGTCCCTACATTTTTATTAGTCAGCTCTTAAATCTCTTCATTACATGGAATAATTTTTCATGTGGCTACCACAAAAGTGCCTTCCTGAGCATGCAAGTTCTTAAAAATAAAATATCTCAGACCTATTTTAGACATGTTGCCGTATTACCCCATTTTTGAACAAATTTTGTCCATTCATACTTTGTAATATATAGCACGTGACAAGCACGAGGAGGGTGGTAGAACTACAGCTGCCTCTTGTTTTCTTATCAGATATTGATAAAAACAGTAAATTAGATTAAACAAAAAAAAAAAAAAAAAAACAACAAAAAAAAAAAAAAAAAAAAAAACGGAGCTCTGTAGGCTGTGGAACATTACGAAACCACCCACTGAATGTCTGAGTAAGACATGCGGCAACAGCCAAGCTGTTATGTGCTAAATGAGTTCAGAGTGGGGGCCAACTGAATGCAATGCATAAGTGATTTACTTACTCATTTATAACCCTAACCTAGAATCGTGATTGTTTGCTGTTCCGTAAAAAGGATGGCTTTATGTGACCCTTTAAAGCCTTCAGCATTAAGTAGCATTAAGTTGATGGCTACTTGTTTTGTACCTTCAGAGAAGAATTATGCATAAATCAAGTAGGCTTTCCTTGTAATGCACTCATAATCCTCACAAGCAAAACTCCCACCCAAAACCAGTGATCAAACATGGTTTCTTGAACTCAGAAAGGTCACCTCATAAAAAAATATGGAGGTATAATATTCAGGCCACCCAGGCTTTTTTTTTTTTTTTTTTTTTGGCTTGGACATTACTTTAATTAAGTCATTGTAAGGTTAAAATAACAATACAGTTCTGATGTAAGCAGATAAAATACAAGGAAGCTACATTAAATTCAGTTTCCATCCACCAAACATATCTAGAAGAGATAAGCTTACTTGCTGTTTAAACATTTTGCACAGGGACAGACAGGATGGGCTGAGGTTGAGTCCTGAATGTTCCAGGGTTTATGTATTTAAATCAAGCCCTTAGCATTGTTTTTGTTCCTTAATTACCTCTGCTTTGTTGATTTATTGATGCTTTTGAAGGCAAGTAGACTCAGTAAAAGAGAATCATTCTGTGTCACATAAAATTTTCTCTTATATCTGTGGACATTATAGACAAAAGGAAAGGGTTGATGGAGGGAACTTCTGTGGAGATGGTAAAGCCAGTGGTAGATGTCTCTAAAAGGTGGAATTGAGCTACTGAATTGCAAATGAATGGAAGGTCTTGTGAAATCACTAATTAGGGGTGTCTCAGTTCTTGAAATCTGCCAGTGCAGCCAAAGTTTAGGCAGAAGGAGCCTGGGAACCAGCAATCCTGCAAAAGGGGTTGGTGTCTGGAGTGTCTTCATGGAGTGTTGCTGGGAGAAGTGATGCTGAACTCACCCCTTCAGTGTGACATGTCGCTTTCCATTTGGGGGTGACTTTATGGGAAATAGGAGCACTGTGTGCTTTAGTACTTGTTATACAGGCTTTGAACAGGGACAAAAACTGCAAATGGCAGTCCTTTGCCAGCCATGAGCACTTTTGTGCCATTGAAAAGTCACAACATGGTCTCAACTGGTTTAGTTTCAGGGAAATATTTGGAGACTGCACCTACTTTCTGCTGCCCATGTCCTTGGGGCCCCGGTTTCTGTACCTAAACTCCAGTTCCAAAAAGAACCTCTGTGTCTTCTTTTCCAGCACAGCAGAGCATAGCACTGAGGCATTGCTTTCTACATCTCTCCTGTGTCTGTGCATCCCAGCTGGTGCACCTAAAGCAGGGGATGGGCCCTCACTTGTCACAGAAGAAGGATTCAAATGACTAATAGATGCATAGAATGGTTTGGGTTGGAAGGGACCTTAAAGATCATCTCATTCCAAACTCCTGCCATGGGTAGAGACACTGTCCACTAGATCAGGTTGCTCAAAGCCCTACCCAGTGAGGAGAACTGCCAGGGATGGGGCATCCACAAACTTCTCTGGGCAGAAGATTTAGAAGATTTGTTCAGGAGATGTTTAATTTGTCACATCCCTCCACCAGTGGCTAATGACCTGCATGAGCAGCTCTGTTGTATTAATTTTGGTTTGCAAGAATATGTACACAAGATAAGCAGATGTGAATGTGGTTGATAGAGGCACAATGATGTACACCTCTCTTGTGCTTCTGAGCCACTGAAGTCAAAATGTAGATTCATGTTAATATTTAGCACTTACATAGTGCATTTAATCTCCATAGGCCTGCAGGAACATGTCTAATTTATACATCCAAATTAATAGAGGTAATCACACATAGCAGTCAGTCTTTTCATCACTTAACCCAATGAGGAATGAAGACACTATTTTGTTTGGACTATAATTGCTTATACATACCTGAAAATACCATCCCATATTCTCAGTTCTTTGTAGAAACACCATGGCTTTGCAGTTACAAGAATATTTCAGACAGCTGCATAATGAGTTAGCTTCATTTTTTAACTGAACTGAAAATTAGGAAGCAGATCTCAGTGAGATATCTCCAGAGGAGTTTTTCAGTGAACTTAGATACTAAATGAGCTAAACCAGTTCATTTTTAAAAATTGTTTGAAAACCATCTTTCAGAAAATAGAGTCTTGAAAGCCTGGTACTTATAATGAGCATGCTTGCAGACCTCTAAGGCAGCAGCCAAACATCCTCATGCTTCATATTATTTATTTATATTACATTTATATTGTCCACACGAACTTCCAGAGAAAATTCAATAGACAGCTATAGCTCTGCCTTGATTTTTCAGCCCTGGTTGCTATGGCATCCAAGTTGGGAAAGTATCTGCCAGCTCCAGGTAGCTGAGCGCACAGGTGAGTGAAACATGAGCAGTAATTTAGGGAGCCATGAGGTGGTGTCCTGTGAGCAGAAGGTATTGTCCACATTTTTTGCAAAAAGGGGCAAGAAGTTGTGAACACTGCTGGGACACCTGAGCTTTATTTAGCTACAGCGAAAGAAACAGCCTGTACCAGAAGCCTGTGCATGTACTGAGAGGTTCTGGTGGTAAGCTATGAAATAATTTAATGATCTATTAAAACTAAACACAAAATCAGAGATTAGAGGGGGCTGGCTGGTATCACATATAGTCATGCTCAATAACATCCTGCTCTGATTCGTTCCACTCAGATCACTGAGATTATAACAGTTGTTGATTAAGGCAGCAGAACTGAGCTTGCAGGTGAAAAACACATACAATGAGAATTATAAGACCTATGAAAAGAAAATCCTTTCTTATTTAGTCTTTGTACTCAGAGCTTGCTCCTTAAAGTCTGCATAATATAATACAGATAGGATCTACAAATTCAATTTTTTTTTTAGTCTAAACTATGTTCAGGATCAATATTCAAATGCTTTGATTGAGTTTTAACTCCCATCCAGTTGTCACTGTTTTAAATCACTTTTATAGCAAGAATAAATTTTCACTGAAAGCAGTTTTTTTGAAATGTTTCTTTTCCAGTTAAAAAAAGAAAGAACAAGAACAAAGACCAAACAAAATGCAACTTGTCTAAAATCTCATAAAAGCTCTTACACAAGAATCTATCAAGCCTGGGAAAATATGTGTTCTTTTGTAAAAACATATTTTTCCTTGAAGTCATTGCTAGATTACAAAAGTTCACATAACATATTGGTATGTGTATGTGTTTATGTAAGACAGACCGCTGTATTTCACTTTCTCATGTCATTGTTGCCTTGACAACTGTATTTTATTGATTAGTAGAATGTATGTAATTTGGTTCAGAGCTGCATCATCTTACAAGGTCATTTTTCTTCATGAGAAGTTGTTTCATTTTCTTATTCCCTGAGTAGAATTATTTTTCTGATGTGAGAAATAACGTTCTTTTGATCCTTTTGGGGGTGTTTCTGTACTTAAAACCCAACAGAATTTGACAAATGCAAGCTGATAAAGTCATTAAATATATTTCTACTGATACATGCATTTCTTACTCAGCTTCTTTTGCTGCATATGTTAACCAGGTATCTAATCTGTAATTTCACTGGTAACCAACTGGAGACTCTACCCCTGCAATTCCAGTTATTACATACCTTCAGTGTGCTTTTCCTCCAGAGATCTGAAGTTCCAAGTAGTAACACTTCTCAGGATCTCTTTGAACTAGATATTAATATAGAATTTATTTGACACTTAGATAAGATGCAATGTGAAAAGCTTTCCCCAAAGGGTAAATAGTACTGAGAATAGCTCCTGAAATTGAACTCTTACACCCTTATTCTACCCATTGTGCGTTTGTCAGACCTATGGGCTAGTTCCTGACAGAGGGCTGTATCATTTAGCAAACCAGTTGTCCCATTGCCAGTCCTATTTCTGTGAGTGCTGGTCAGGTTTATGAGAAGTTTTGGTCCTAACCTGAAGAACTTTGATTTTCACACAAACTGAGCAGGGGAGAGGATGGGAGGAGTAGGAGGGATGCTGTGTCTCAGTTCAGATGGTGCCATGGACTGATTATGTGCACAGCTGGAGGATTCACATATTTAGGTTTGCCAGATCTCCTCCTGCTTTGTTTTTGCCCTTTCCCCCTGTGTTTATTTGTCTCACGGTTTATGAGTATCACAGGAGCCAGCCAAGAACAGTCAGGGTGTGCAGCTTCCTGGGTGAAATCAGACTGGGGCACAACAGGAAAAAAACAGGCCAAGGAGAAGGAGGAGGAGTACAAATAATAGATGGGAAAGTAATGAAGGTCAGCCAGATGTTGATGTAAAAGCTGTCTTTTTTTTCATGTACAACTGAAAGTATAGCCATCCCTACAGTCCTAATATTAACAATTTACAAATTACAGCAGTGATTGTATTTAGATGTCATTCAGAAGGTAAATGATGGGAATGGGTTGTCAACACACATAGGAAAACAAGTCTGAAAATCTCTAGCACTTTCTTTAAATATAATAGTTCCTGACAATTAAATATCCCATTGGTTGCTATCTAAATATTTATCTTCAGTGAAATTACAAGAAGTCCACAGTCAGAGAAAACCCACGCTTTTCTGTTCTCTGTTTTAAAGATTAAATTATGTTCTACTTTTTAAAAAGTGCTTCGTTCCTGGGCCTATTCTGTTGTATTTTTCTGGGTAATTTTGAAAGAAGAAAGATAAAATAGTCTGCCATTGATGGCAAGCAGGGACAAAGGCACAGTTACTAGATTGCAATTTTGGAGGTTCTTTGCCATGCTAAGTCAGAGTCCATAATGTAAAATCATGTTTTAAATCTTTTGGATTAAAACATTCAGCAACAGGTCTTCCTAGCAACAATGCCCCACCTAACACAGAGCCTTATTTTCTTGCAAGGATCCTGCAGGATCCTGCATAGATTTTCTTGCAAGGATCCTGCATAGATTTTCTAGGTCAGTCATTGGCAGCAACAACACTAATTTATTCCAGATGAAAGTCAGGCCCACTATAATTAGCAATACCATGGTATTTGTCCGAAAAATCAAGAAACAGTGGCATTTACTAGAAAGATTATGTGTCTTGTGGAAAAGCCACTCCATTTAATTCAAGATTTAGGTACCTAGGGTTAAACAGATGGTCCAGTAAATTTGTCACAACTGCTTGTACAGCCTAAGGAGAGCAGCAGTTGCTTACTGAAGATCTGAGGAAGAAGATGTGTTCCCCCTCTCCATCCATCCATCCATCATCCATCCATCCATCCATCCATCCATCCATCCATCCATCCATCCACCCACTCAAGGATGATTCAGTCTGCCTCATCCAAGTAAATACCTCTTCCACTGGGATTATACAGGAACAATAGGAAATAAATGCTGGCAGTTCCATCCATGCAGTTGGGTTTTACTCATTAGAAGATGAATGTGACTTATCTTCCTCTTGCATAATAGCCCAAGAATTAGAGCATTCCCCTCAGAGAGAGGCAGTCCTGGGCTCTACTTGTTCTGAGTGTGTTGAGCTCACATCTCCTGCATTTAACTCAAGAGATAGATTCCTCCCTTTGTAGGATGACCATCCGTAAGTCTCCATGCTTTTGGTTTTTTATCCTTTTCTTTTCTGCCTGTCTGTGAGGACTGTAAGCTCTGTAGGGCACCAGCTAGTTTGTCATTAAATATTTGAGCATCACTGACTGTTGGAAGGTTCTGGTTTTGGCTTTTTAGTGAAATATAAATGATGACAACAGTTACGCAGATTTTTCTCTTCACACCACAAAGATGCTGAGTAAAAGCTTTGTTCTTGTGAATGCGTTACATATTTTTGTCTGGTATGGATAAAAGTTGGGCTTTGTACAGCCTTTCATTGTGAAATGGTTTGTGAAACAGTGGATGGGTCTGCAGAGATGCTGGATTTGATGTGTATTTGGGGAGTTGCTGGTTGCTTGATGGTTTGATATGGCCATGATTATGTCCTCATTTTTGTTGTCTCTTCTAGAGACATTCATGCTGGAGCTTGGTAGATCTGTAGGACTGGGAAATATGATGCTCCAAGGCCCTTTCTTGCAAATTACTTTTAGGAGATTTTTTGGACCTAGGCAAGTATATATGTATCTCAGGGCAGGGGTAGGCTCAGCGCCCCACTATCTTTTTCTCTTGGAATTTCTAAAGAAGAAAGCAGTGGGAGGGAGGGACAGATGGGGCTGAGAGCAGTGTGAGGACATTGTGCTGTGGAGACATTATGTGGTCACTCCTGCAACACTGGCGAAGAATGCAGCAGTGATGTGTTCCTCGCATGAGTCATCCTGGAGCTGCCGAAAATTGGAACAGCCCATTACCTAGGAATGACTAGTGGTTGACCTTTATTTCCATCTTAGACATTATTGTAAAATTGAGCTAAATGAATTTCTGCTTTCTGAGCTCTGACATCAGTGCGGTCTGGTTTCCTACAAATTTGGATTCCTTTCCCCCTCTCACTGAAAACAAGTCCTTCCCCTCCTCCATGTCACTTCCCAGATCTCTCTCCCATCCCTTAAATCTTTGCAAGAAAAGTGGTACAGACACTGATGCTGATGCAGAATGTTGTGTACTCTGCAGCCAACTGTCTGCTGCTTCTCAGCATGCATAGTGGGTCACCCCACAAATGCCTTTCCCTTACAGGAATGCTAATATCTATACTTTGCTCTGCTCAGCACCAGCTTTTCTAAAATGTAATATCTTTGAGACATGGCTCCTCCTGTGAGATTCAACTGAAACTGTCCAGTAAATTCTGAAATTGTTTTGGGAGGCAGGAGAGTGTCCCAGAGAGACAGATGGTATAAAATATTATTTCTTTAAGAAGCAGTTGTACAAATATGTTGTAATGCATGCAGAAATTAAAAGACTTGTGAGGAAATTAGTGGGTGAAACTCTGTGAGTTGTGTTGTGAAAGAAGACATAAAAGGAATATATTTTTAGGTTTCCTGTAAATGTTTTTAATTATTATAGTGAAAAATTGTTGAAGAAATTCAACAATTGAGTTGCTTCTCCATCATGAGGAAAATGTGGGACTCAACCTACCTGTTCATCCCTAATATCTTCCAGCCTAGGCAGTGATGAATTTGGTCTGAACTTATCAAGCATAGTAAACACCTGTACAGCTCACAGATGGTTAACATTGTATCAGTACATGGCATCTATGAAATGACAGTTGTTTTGGTCATCTACTACTATGCAACCTTTTAAAGTGGCAAACTATTAAAAGTGTTATCAACTCTATGTGCCCATTTTATTAAAGAACATTTTAAGAGATAGATAAAGTCAGATTTGGAAGTCCAGACTCTGCTTTTGAGAAAAAAATTCCAGATATATTTAGTATTTTAAATTTTAGTTAGCTGCTAGTGCAGGTTTTTCCAGTAGAAAATTACTTGAGAAGGTGTATGGAAGAATGGATATAAATAACTTACAAATTTTGTTAATTTATGGATGAAACAATAAATAAATATTAAATAAATAAAGGTAAAACCCTACAGTAACACTATTTATTATATTTCAGTTAGGGATCTTCCATCTTAACATTCCTGAGGTCTCATTTGTGATGCTGTCATTTCTCATTTTTTCATCTCCTGAAAGCAATATTTGCCTCAGGGGTATGGTATCATTGTGATAAAAATGAGCTGATGCTACTGGTCTCATGGCTAATTTCTGTCCTTCAAGCAGCTCCCTTAGCATTCAGCCTTTAAGGCTGCATTGGAAGATGCCCTGATTCTTCCAAAATGATGGAGGAGAGCATTTTGCCCTTTTCATCTTGAGGCATCATAAAGTCTTGGAGACTTCTGAGGCCAATTTCCAGATGTGATTAAAAATTAATGGAACAGAACAATTGTACCTCATCCCCTTGACAGACAATTGAGTAACTGTTTTTTCTAAGACTACTTTTCTAAATGACTCCTTTTGCATCTGTATTTTTCTCTCGTCTGACCACAATGACATTTTCCTTAGCATTAAAAATGGAAAACAATAGTACAGGACATTTGAGGATTTTTTTTCATGCAGTTCCCTGCAAGTTCTGTTTGAATTTTGTTCATCACACATAGGATGAACTATCAAGACAGATTGTAAACTGAAACATGAAACTGAGGTATTAAGTGAGGAAGGAGATCTGCTGCTGTTTAGTGCTACAGAAGGTGTCTTTGGTAAAGCTCACAGTCAGTGTGTGCAAGTTGAAACATTTTCCAAAAAATAACATTATTTTTTTGGGATAAGCCTACACTGCCTTCTTTCAAAGCCTGTCTGTATTGGAAGAGAGACTAAATAGAATCTTTTCTGTGTTCTACTACCTCAGCCTTCAAACATTCTAAAAGAAGGTAGAAAAGAGCCGGCAGTGAGGAGGAGTGTGGTCTCTGCATTGATGCTTTGGAAGGTTATTGGGGAATATCAGTGCTCAGGCACTGAGATTGAAGAAAAACAATAATTTGACAAAAAGTAATTAATTAATACTAATTAATGCTTCTTTACTACTTTACGTGTGCTGTGGATTGCAAACACCAGCTAAATGTGGAGACTTGGTTATGCATATACATATACATATACATATACATATACATATACATTTTGGTTTTGGAATTCTGTCAAAATTTTTTTTCAAGGAGCTATAAATAAGCGAGTATATATTTGACTGAATATCTTTCTTTGCCAAAGCAGAGAAACACAGTCATCACTGTCTGTGAACGATTCACAACGTTTTAAATGCAAAATATTTTAGGGCTAAATGCTGATATTTTTACTGATACTAAATCGGAATGTACTCTTCAGATTATTTATTAGTAGTGAGAGTGTCTGGTGTTTGATAAAGATATTCATTCTGAAATATTGTTCTGGAGAGGCATTTATCACTAAGATTATAATTTAGGGATTTTTTTTTTTTTTTTGGAAGAACATACTCCTGGCTGGTCAGACACACTTTTTGTTCATTGTGCCCTGTGTGGGATAACCACGGGCTATTTAGAAGACAGTATTTGCCTGACACAAATATTGCTCCCTTGAGAGCAGACTTTCACAATAATCCATCACATGATCATGACATAAGTACGCACAGTTACTCAGAGTCATTGCAGTTACATAGTTCCCCCCAGCAGGATACTGTTAAATAAACAATGTTAGTTGAGGAATTGGCAATTCCCTCTTCCATGCTTTGCCCAAAGTATATTCTTAGCTTTTCATTCACTGGTGGTTTTGCTTTCCTGGAATCCACTCTTCTGCCTTCTGAAACTCAGAGTTGTGCAGACCTCTGATCCAAACAAACCTGTGATAGTTTGGGGAGATCTGCACTTTTATATTAATCAGAAGAAGTGAGGGTTAATGAATCTGAGCACTACAGGTGAAGTTATCATCCAGCACCCCTTACACACCATGGAAAGCAGCATTTCATAAAATGGCACTATTTCTGTGAGCAGGGATGCAAATGGTGCTGAGATGCCAGCATGGCAGGAATATGAAATACTGCTTGCAAGAAAAGAGGAGAAGTTTATGGGGTTTCTGCTACAGGTGTGACAATCCAGAGATAGTTAAGTGCAAGGTCTGGAAAAGTAAGCACTGCATTCCAGGCACACACTGCTCAAGTCAATGTCTCCTCCTGAAAACAGAGCTGGAACTGTATCATCAAAACATTGATTTCAGCAAAGAGCTGTAAATTTGAGCTAGCCAGTTTGAGACCAAAGCAACCTGTTTAGTCAGGTGTATCTCAGAAATTGTCCTGAATCCAAGATTCCTCTAAGGAAGAGTAAATATTAGTCCTGCAGGTTTTGACAGGGAGTGGATTAGATGAACTTTCACTCTCCATTTTGGCCTTATTTTCCATGGTTTATTTCATCTTCTTAGATGAAGTCTTTTTAAAATAAAAATTAGCATGACCATCCTTAGGAGGAGAAAAAGCCAACTATCTTTATTCTAATGTTTTTCAAACTGGTCATTCTACAGGATGTGGCTGCAGTTATTATCAGTCCCAGTGCATGAGTCAGATGGTGGCATTATCAAGTTCTTCCTTTCTCTGTGTTTGCATAAGATCCAGTGAAGAGAATGTGACTGCCCTCACAGGCAATGGAGTTCAATGTTTTCCTAAATTCAGTGACAGAGCACATGGAGGAATGAAATTTGACAGAGACTCACTGAAATATCCTGAGCATTAGTGGGATAGCTGTGAAAATTAAGACAGTAAAAAGCACAGTTGGAGAGCTGGAAGGAAAAGATACTTGTGAAAATAAAACCCAAAAGGAGCTCGGCAGTAAGGAGTTCTCTATTTTGTTGAAAATACAGGAGAGATGAAGGATGTGTGGTTCTTTTTCAGATCTGCTTCTTATGTAAATAGTACAATGCATGCCTTATGGCACAATCCAGCAAAGCAATTATGGAAATAAATGTTAGACATATTTAGGTGCAGTGATTTCAATGACAAAAATGTGTTGAAAATTTTCAACAGGAGATCAACCTTATTCCTTAAGACAGTGTGAAACTGCACAGTTGGACCCCTTACGACAGGAGTTTAAATTTATCTTATCCTCAGAAGAAAATTACTTTACATGTATCCTTTGATTGTGATCTAGGTTACAGGAATATACTGCTGTAAAAATATAGCATTACTGGAATTTTCCAAGTCCAAAAATAATTTAGTGTCCAAATACATACTTTATCTGATTTATGGCTTCACAGCTATGTCTAAGCCAGTAGTGCCAAATAAAATTTTCTTTACTGTGATACGTATGCAGTTCTTTTTAAGGTATTTGGAATGATGTCTAACATTTAAATTAAGCAAAAGTTTCCTTCTAAAAATATTCAGCTATAGTCATGTTTTTAAAGTGCAATTTCATCTTTTACATTTTAAAAGTGTAACTTCATTTCGTACAGCATCAATGCTCAAATATATCTGTGACATGCTTAATGAAATCAAGGACCCAATACTTGCAAAAAAAAAATGAAGTCATATCCTACAAGGGTGGTTTTTTTTCTTGATATCATTGTGAAAGCAGTTTTCTGTACTTCAATAATTTACCAATTCCATTTAATGAATATCTCTCAAGAAAGCAGTCAGACAAAAAAAAAAAAAAAAGTGAATTTGCCCTCAGCTTCCCATATGTGAGCAGATTCCTGACACCTATGTAGAAATGTGTAATTGAAATAACATTTGCATAAATTCCATTTAGTAAGGATGCATTAGCTGATGCCAATGAATGTGAGGACACTTAATCAAACAGTAAATAGCAATGCATGTCCAAGCATTGATCAGTTAATGCAGACATTGTCAGAAGAATTAAATAGATCATGATGTCCTTTTGTTCTTTCTCTTTATTTAGTATAATATACTGTTGCTTTCTAAATCTCCTCGGGGTCTTTAATAAAGAAAGATCTCTTCACTTAATTTTGACAGCTGTGTAATTGGGGTGCTAAATCATCCTCAGGGATGTAATCAAAATGATTCGACTCTGTCACAATTCTCTGGGTTTTCTACTTTGTTTAGAGAAGAAGGGACAGATTTTGGTAATTGCAATCTCTTGTATTACCTTAAAAGTCAAGCACTGATCATTATAATACAATAGTTATATTGTAGAAGATCTCCAGGTCACTTGTAAATAAATGTAATTCAAAATTCAGAATAACCACTGTAGTAGATATAATTCCAGTGTAGGAAAATCTGATCCAGAAAGACAATTTAACAGAATTATAGGATTTGGTTTGCCAGAATCAAATCACAAAGCAGCATCAGAATCTGGAAAGAAATAATCATTAAATCTGACACCAAATAATGATTTTAGCTACATAAAATGCATCAAATGACTACCTGAACTCTAGACTCTGTTTATGAAAAGTCACAGGATCTGTGCACCAACAGTTTCCATGCTTAATGGAAAGGTGACAGCAGTGACTGTGAAACTGAGGTTTTGTTCACAAGGTGCCCCATGCAGAAATGGGATCCAAAAGGGAGACACCAGAGTGGGATCTCACCACCTCCTGCCCTTCCCTATCTGCTGGTCAGTCTCTTGGCCTTAACCCCACAAGTGCCAGTTGATATATTTGTTCTGGTTTCAGGTATTTCTGCTTGATGGCAGTGAAGTTTCCTTTAGACTAGGAAATTCTGAGAAAAGGGCAGCAATCCCAGCACCTGTACTGTTTCAGCCTTTGGTCAAATGCTATGTTTGCTACAAAGTGTACACATCAACTGACTCAGATTTCCTGGATTTATTCAAAGAAACAACAGTAGGGCAGGACTCCAACCTAAAATCATATGCTAAGTAGGAGGGATTTCAGCTAATGTTATCCCTTGGAGTTATGCTGAAGTGCTAATTCAAGTGCTCAGTGCATGGTAAAGTTCCTGCAGTGCCAGTCTGCAAAAGTAAATTCCAAGCAACTCAGCTTAGAAGTGGTGCACAGAGGTAGATGGAAGTTCAGTCAAGCCAGTGGACACTGCAGCATCCTCCTGGAAATGACCTGCCCATGCTCTCTGAGAACATTTTTCCTGCAAACAGGCAATATGCTAATGTCTTGATACATTCTCAATTTCCACTGTATAATAGCACTAATGACCTTGACAGAAAGCATTTCCTAGGGATTAATAACCATTTGAGATTTAATGACCTGAGGCTATGCCTCAGGCCATCAACTCCTTCAAGCTGCTCATTAAATTCTTAGGGTACACAGTCTGCTTCAATCACTCCTGCTTAAGCATTTGCTCAGTGTCACCTAATAACAATATTCTCCCTGAGGTATTTCCTCTTCAGAGGCCCTGGAAATGTGTTTGTCCTTAAGACTTTTGGGAAAATAGCTCATCATTAATTTTTTAGGTGATTTGTGTTTCAAGTCAGAGCATTTACTCAGACTGTCACTGAACTTTTGGTGTGAGGAACTCAGTAAAAGTGAGACAGTTAAATTCATAAATTGCACCTTGAAATATAAACTATTTGTTCTAGTTGCTTACAATCTCATAATATAAATCAAGAGCCAGTAGCCTCCAGCAGCCAAACACTGGTGGTTCAGCCAAAGGTAACTTATTTGAGAAGTGATTTTGGACAGGCTACCACTTTCTAGCAAAGACTGGCTTCATACTAGCTCTAAAAGGCACCCCAAATTCAGATCTGTGCAGAAGGAACAATATAGAGCAGTGCTGCCTATTGGAGGAGAAGTGCTTCTTACCAATGAAGTCGTAAGTCAAACCTTGTCCCATGTTATGGTTATGTGTCCCATGTTGTACTTGTGAAGGGTGAACTTGTTTTTCTGTTGAAGATTTTTCATTTAAGGGAACATTCTTCCCATATTCAGATGGCACTGAGCACAATTGGATCTTGGTTAAATCTGCTGCTGTGGTGTTACATCGTGTTCCTTGTTTATTTGTGTAAGAGTGCGGCGCAGCATGCCAAATAGGCATGGCACAAACAAATTGCTATTGCAAGTGTCTTCCCAGAGTTTCAAAACTGAGAGAGAGGAAAATGCTTGGGGAAGAAGGCAATCAGCAACAGTTCTGGGAAGCTGATACAGGAAGCATGGTGCAGAGTGATGTGTCTACAAATCAGTTATATTGTCTTCACATCAATTACAAGAATCTTCTGGTGAGGCTCTGCCAGGATCACGTTCTCTCATTAGTCTCTGTTGTGCACTGAGCAATTAGTTCCCTTGTCGTGTCTAGGGAGAACTAGGAACAGGGCTCTTAGGGAGTTGGAAAGTGGAGATGCCTACCCCTCTGTCTGGGAAGACCTGCCCTCAACCTGACTTGAACTTGGAACCAGCCCTGTGCTTTGAGCTAACATCTTTGTCTAGAGGCTGCCCACACATTTAAGGAAAGAAAAGCATTTTGCTGTCAAATTCTAAAAGTTTAAAGTACTGGGAGTTGTTTATAAGCTTCATATACTTCATCTTATAAAACAGTTAAGAAAACCTGGATACCAAGAATGCATAGTATCAACTGCAGGGGGGGAATCTTGATAACAGGAGTGAATTCTAGTGAGATATACATATAACACATGTATACATACATATATATATGGAATATATACATAGAGATATATACGGAATCCAGCAGATGAATTGTTCATCAATGAGGCATTGTGGTGATTAGGGGGTGAACAACATACGTACTTACTTGATTGTTTATGTTTCAGATTAGTGGATTTTGAGGTCAGGTAGCTAATCCCATGATACGCTTTGTGTGGGAAATACACGCTGTTTGTGGTAAACACAGCACCTACACAGGAATGTTCCTACATAAATCTCAAATCCCATTGCAAACATGGATACAGATCACTATGCCACCACTGCAAATGGTGAATATTAAGTACAGATAAGTGAAATTAGGGACCTCAAGTCACACCATCCATTAACAGGATGTGCCTCAAAGAAGAATCTCACTGGAAATGTCTTTGGCTTTATCTGCCTGTAAATCCCATATTCTCTGTATAGACCACAAGAAAAATGAGCTCTTTCTGTGCACAAGCCATTTTACCTCTTTCACACAATAAGATAAGAGAAATATTTTAAAGGGAGTACCTTCTCTCCCTAGGCTTCAGTAGCACCTAGGATTAATAGTTCCATTGCAGTCAGTGAGATGATTTCCATTCTTTATGTCCAAAAATACCCATGTATGATAATAAATATTCTGCATGCATGATGGAAGGCAGGTCATCTAGATATTTAAGTTCTGACATGTCCTATTGAAGGCTGTTTTATAAAACCAGCCCCTCTGCTGAGACCATTACTGTTGAATGGAACACGTGGGTGTGCCACTGACCCAGCTCTGCTTCTTCTGGCTGCTGTGGGTTTGAAACAAGCCTGCTGCATCATTCCCATGAAGATTTTAGGTGTAAGAATACAGCTCTGGTTGGAATTTCCTCTTAAACTCTATTGAGAATTTAAATGAGAGCCAGATGAGCTTTTTCCTGTTCATTTAGAAGAAAAATGCAGAACATCATGAGAAACTTTAAAACTCTAACACTCCCTGAAAATCCTCACCACAATAACATTTTTTCTGAAAAAGTGCTTTCCAGTGGGATTTGAGCTCGCAGGTGATCAACATTCATTATGTTTTTCTACCCCCAATGAGGAAAGGCCAGATTGGTAAACAATGAATGAAGGAAATTCTTTGAAATACATCTAACAAATAGGAGCTTTGTAGTCTCAGTTTTGAGGCTACTTTTAGCAGCCTCAAACCGGATTTGGCTTGGAGTTATGGAAAGATTAATGAAAGCCCCAGCTCTCTTTTCAAAATCAGTGTCAGCCAATGGAGCATCACAATTATAATTTTCACCTTTTGCAGTGTTGCCTTCCCTCACATCCTCCAGTGCAGGTAAAGCAGTGGCTTCCAGGCTGATTTGTTTGGGTTATTGTTTGTCCTTAAAGTTGTACCAGAAAATACAGAACTGTAATTTTCAGTACACCAATGTGATTCCTTAGCAATAAGTAAGCTTTCAGAGTCTAATGCCATGGCCACAGAATACTGTGGGTAATAGGTTTCTAACTACCATTACAGTGTAAAAAACCACTGCAAAATGCAAAGCATCAGGCAAAACAACATGAGAAACTTTAAAACCCCAACAATCCCTGCCAAACATAGCCCATCTCCTATATCAAAATATCTTTATCATGCCTTCAGTTTTAACCAGTGGTTTCAGAGCAACATGTGGGTTCTGAGGTGGTTATTTGCTGTCTTTAACTGCTATTTTGCTGAGATTTCATAGTCAGATTTAGTCTTCTTTCAAAAATTGAGCTGGGCATTTTTTATGGTAAAATCTGTAGGAGAGACCGTCTTTTGTAGGCAACTGCCTGCTTTCTGCTTCTGTTTCTGTCTGGAGAATAACTTACCTCATCATACTTCTAGCATATCTGAGGCTACACCCTGCCAAAATCTGAAAGTGAAATAAACCATCAAAAAAAGTCAGATTCTTAAAAGTGCAGACCAAGGTCAAGTCTAGAAAAAGAATATGCTTGGGAAAAAAGGTTTCCTTCAAAGCATACACAATCAAATTTCAATCTCTGTGTTTATCTACATATCTGTATGTCTTATTGGAGCTCTGGACAGCCAAAAATGTCTAATGTCCTCAGCACATACTTTCATTCTCCTGGCCTTGAGGAGACATAAACCCAGGGCAACCCTGGAATCCTGTACTTCATGGAGTACATCTGGAGATGGGGAAGGGCTGATCCCAGAGGCAGCATAGCAGCTGGCAGGAGCTTCCCTCTGGAGCAGGTGTGAGTGGCTCTGTGCCCCTGGGGACAGCTCCCACCTTGCACTCAAGGTGACTTCCAAAGGGGGGACGTGTCCTCACACACTGCTTCAGGGCAAGGGCAGCTGTTGTTGTTCAGAGACTTCTCAAGGACTGAATGCAAATTTGGTCAAAACAAATTGAACCTCAGGCCCAAAGATTTTGAATAGCAGCCATCTCTCATCTCTTCTTTAAACAGGGTGTTTTAATGTCTTGCAGAATTACAGAGTGAGGCATGCTGCCTTCCATCTCCTTAATCCTCTGTAAATTTACTTCTAACAGCTACTGCCAAAATACAGTATGGCACTTGCATAGCACATGCTTCTTCAGTGATGAGCACAAAGCAGCTTCTGTTCAGAAGGAATATGTTGCAAGCCCATGAGTGACACATTGTGAGTGTTGAAGATTATGAAACATACTCTGAAACTGAGCAAGCCATAAGCACTTCATTTTTCAGAAATAGTCACATTACCTCTGTCATTCTGCTTGGCAAGTGTGTGTGTGCAGGCTTGGTGCATCCGCATAGCACACGTTGAACAGGCACCAAGTGTTGAACCCGTGGTGTGCCAGCCACACTGTGGAATTCAGAGGAAATATTTCAAATGTGCATTTCAGCACTCTTCTCAGTTTTTTATAAAAACCCATGGTCTTTATTTGTTTATTTTTTCTTTGCTAGCCTTTCTCTTGGACTAAACTGACATTAAATTATAGCATGGACTTATATTCATTGATCTCCTGGTGAATGCTCTCTAATTCGTTCAGAATCAGGTCATGGCTTAAGGCAACTTCTGACTCTAACTAGGTAATATCTGATGGAAAAGCAAGTGTTTTGTGTCTGTCTGTGGGCAGAGGATGCCATGAAATAAGTAAATTTAGAGATCAGCCAATGGCTGGACTAAATCTTTAGTAGCACTAAAAAAAATATCTCTGGTTTAAAAGGCCACTGATTTGTTAAAGTGGTAAAAGAAGACAAGCTCTTGCAAGCTACCTATGTGGCCCTCATGGATTTGGAGCATATTTTGAGCATACTACACACTTCAGCATATGTAATCTAACAATTTTGCTTCCTAAGGAGGGAAGAATTATTTTTCCATTTTTACACTGGAGTGTAAGCGTTAAGTGATGTGTCTCATTTCCCACCGCAAGTCTAGCTGGGCAAGGGATTAGTCATTTACTTTCCAAATATCTAGCTGCTAGCACTGTCTAGAGACCAAACCATCTTTGCCCACTATCAGGCCAGTAATGATTCAGACGAGTGGGAATGTGCTCTCCAGCAGTCAGAGCAAAGGGACTTCCATCCATGAGATGGCAACTGAAACTATCCAAGTGACTTCCCATTAACTATGGGAAGATTAAGAAATAGTTGAAATTCATCCAGCAAGTTAAAAAGTGACAGGGTCTGTGTTTCACTGACGTTTGTAGAGCCAACCCTCTGTATTTCCTCCTGTTATCCAACAAGAGACATTGACATGAAAACAGGAGGTTTGAGCTTCTTTGGTAGCTTTGGTGTCTCCTGATGGGTACCCCACAGATCCATTCTCTGGCACCAGCAAGGAGCAAGCACTGGTAGGTCTCCAGCCTTCCTGTTGTCTCCTTCCAGGCTAATATATGGAACATAGCTGAAGGCCAGGGTCTAGCTTTATAGAGTGATAACTGCAAACAGCTAACTTATCTAAGCTTTTTCATGCTATTTGATAAAAGAGCAATTTATGTCTTTCCTGCTTGTAGCTAAAAATAAGAGGAAAAAAGTGTAGAGTTGTTAGTCCTGGGTGGTGTGCTAATTAGTTCTTTGCTAACTCTGCTTCATTGCTGGCAATGATTACTGTTAAGTAATTACAGGGTTCCTATGACTCTGGTTCCCGTTTGCTCTGCAGTGTAGCAGGGGTGAAGAAATGAGAAGTGTCAGTACTATGGATACCCAGTGTTACTTCTGTCATAGCAAAATTTCCTGTTATAGGAAACAGTTATTTTGTACAATGGCTTATTAGATGGAAACAGACCTAGGTGAGCTGCAGAATGGAAAATCAGTATTTTTGCTACATTAGAAGTCTGTTCTCTACTGGGAGGAGCACATAAAACCCCCACAGCCTTCTATTTAAAAATGTATGGAAAGGAAACTAAAGGCTTCAGCCAAAAGGCTAAAAATAATCACTGTACCATCACAGCCAAGTTGTCTGTTCCTTCTTTCCTCCAGTATGAATGAATAAATGTTTATGTACAGCTATCATGTGAGAATTGGTTTAGCCTGTTTTTGTGTGTTGCTCTGTAGCCATATGGACTGCAGCTTTCACTGTAAAGGGCAATGAAAAAAAAAATCTTATTATTTGTGTGAAGAAAAATCATGGAAGTTTGTTAGTTCACCTATCCAAAACATTTGAGTTCATTGGTAAAACTGTTGTTTCTGTATCATCCCTTTGGTTGTTCAAAAAACATTTAGATATGTATGTACTGGAGTACACAAAAACGTCTGCAGCCACCTGGTAGTAGAAGACAGGACTGGGTAAATCATAATCCAGTGTGCTTGAAAAGGTAAATGAGAGTTACACACTTCGAACGTCTTTGAAAATCTGCACCCTAGCAGGTTGGAAATTTAAATATCCTTAAAATTCTGGTCCTGGATATTGAAAGTTGTCTGTATCTATTCAGTAAAATTAAATAAAATTTCCATCACATGATGGATGATGGAAACTGAACAGCTGTCTGAGCAGTAGCTCCACTGTTCTCTAAAAAAGAACCTTAATTTGACTTTCCCACGTTAATACTGTTTACATGTTAGAGAAAATTGTTTGAAAGGCACTTTTGTAAAAATGAGTGCTTTTGTGAAAACAGAGTGAGGAAAGATGTTCTTTTTTTAGTAGGTGAGTAATTGTTTCCTTTAATCTCTTTGTTTTTTTCTCACGACTCTACAAAGATCAGCACAGCCATGTAATTAGTGGCTCTGGACTAGATCATGCTGAAACACCCACTGGTGTGACTCCACTGATCTTACGGCACTGCATAGTCAAAGCAAAGGGTAAAATTTAGTTCACAATAACGTCTTTCCATAAGCACATGTTATTTCTTCCATCACTGAAATAATTTTAAAAATTAGTTGAACCATCAAACAATGGAGGTCATCTGGCCCAACTCCTCCTCATGGCAGAGCCAGCTTACCACATCACATCAGGCACTGCCAGAGGATCAATCCAGCTCCAAAAAGGAAGGTATTCCAAGTTCAGAATGTCCAGTAAAATAAAATAATAATTTGCACGGAATATTATTTTATTAATTATTCATTTCCTCATGGAGTCATAAAAGACATCATGGTACCTTTCTTTAGTAATGTTCTTACGAAAAATAGCAGCTGGAATAAAGCAATAAACAGATATGGGTGTTTGATCCTCTCAAAAATAATCATAATAAAACAGTAGCTATCCACAAATAAAGTTAATCTTCATTTTATAAATGATTTTTCACTAGTCTTGAAGCATGATGAAATGTTAATAATATTTATATACTTCAATGGCAGCAATAGTGGTATGGTTGTGAATCAGAAAAAGACATCTGGGTTTGTAGGTATGGGTCTTGCCTGTACTTTCAGGCTCCTGGATTTTATGTAGATGACAGTTTCTTAGAAACTGTGTGAATGAGTCACCATCTGCTGTCTGGGGTTCTTTTTTGGAAGAAATACACAGAACGTCTTTCTTCATAGGCCCTTGCATGAAAAGAAATAATAAGGAAACAGAGGGATCTAAAACCAGATCTGCTTGTAGTGTTAACCAGCTGATAACAGCAGATAACACTGATAACACCAGGTGAGAGCTCAGCACTCTGCATTGCATTCGCTCTGCATGAGACATGGATTTGGACCTCAGTTTTGAATATTTGAGCTCTGCTGTATGGGCTGTGTTTTATCGATGTTCCTTGCACTACAAATTACTCATCTCACACAGAACTGCAAAAGAAAGTGTTTTAATCTTAATTTATGATAAACAAGAACTGTGACGTCTTTTTTATTAATACATCAAAGTATTATCTCCAAGGGGAGTTACTTTCATATTAATGTTCAGTGTCTAAAAGAAATTCACAGCATGAAGACCACCTCAGATAGGTAGAGTTTCTCTGATGTATATCTGATTACCCATATGTAATTTGAACATCTACAGAATATGAAGGGCATAATCAAAGAATAATTAATATGTTGATAAGGAATTACATTTTGTTCTACTTATCTTCATAATTCAGAGAGAAAGTTTATGATGACAACATCTATCTTTTGAGGTATTGTTTACATTTTCATTCAAATTGTAACATGAAGCATTCTCCTGCATTCCATAGCGCCTTTCATCTGCCAAGCTCCAATTACTGTCTCACAAATTCAGTATTGCACACATGCAAACCATGTTGGGTATTGTGGAAAATTTAAGCAAGTCATTGAAGTCTGAGACTTGACCTCCAGTTTAGGATACTGAGCTTGAAAACCCTGATTTCCAGAGACATTAAATCTTTGTATTTAATTGGAGTTACGAATACACATGAGAGTCAAAACTAATGGTCAGACCAGCACTACATCCTCTTGGGAGCCCTCTGAATGTCAGGACACTCCAGAGACATCTTGTATGCTGCTTGAGTTCAGGCTGTCTGGAAGTCTCCCCTAACCTTGCAAGAGATGACATTTTTCAAAACCTTGCAAGGACAGAGGGTAGCTGCAAGCTACATGTAGTGGGGTCCATTTACTGCATCCAAATTCAAACCAGATCTCAAGGGCAGAGTGCCAGACAAAACACCTTGGGCATTTTATGTGCAGTGAAGAAACATACCTTGTGTACAGATTGAAGAATTTACTGCTCTAGTGATTAAAGTATTAGCAATCTAATAAAAGAGTTGGTCCAGCTACAAAGATAATAACACTTATAATTCCAAGTATAAAGTTATGGCAAGTTTCCAGTAATGGCACAGTTGGAATTGGTACATATATAATTCCTATTAGCTGTTCCTCTCCTTGGTGTTATTCTTGTCCTTCCTTTCTGGGTTCAAAAATCAATAGTTCTAGTTTTCCTCAAGATGAAAAGAGGTGTAGAGGAGCTTACAAGTCTTCATCTGAAATTGTTCACTAAGGAAAGTATGATGTTACTGATGGAGATATCTTCCTCCTTACTGTTGGGTCAGTTCAGGGTTATTTTTACACATTTCTTGAAATAGTCAGAGTCACTGAATGGTTGAGGTAGGAAAGCACATCTGAAGGTCATCTTGTCCAACCCAATTGCTCAAGCAAGGCCACCTATAACCAGCTGTGTCCAGGTTGCTTTTGAGTATCTCCAAGGATGAAGCCTCCACCAGCTCCCTGAGGAACATGTACCAGTGCTTGGTTACCCTTACAGGAAAAAAGTGTTTCATAATGTACAGAGCCTTCTGTGTGTCAGTGTGTGCCCACTGCCTGTCACTGGGCACCACTGAGAACATCCTGGCTCTGCCCTCTGCACCCTCCCTTCAGATATTTATCCTCACAGATGAGATTCCACTGGGGCTTCTCTTCCCCAGGCTGAACAGTCACAGTTCTCTTAGCCTTTCTTCATCTCTCAGATGCTCCAGGCCCATAATCATCTTTGTGGCCCTGTGCTGGACTCACTCCAGTAAATCTGTATTTTCCTTTTACTGGGGAACCCATAACTGGATGCAGCACACCAGATGTAGCCTCATCAGTGGTCAGAAGAGGGGAAGAATCACCTCCCTTCACCTGCTGTCTGCCTTCCTTGGCAGAAGAGCACATGGCTGCTTCGTGTTCTGTTGGTGTCCACCAGGCACCCAGGTTGCTTTCTGCAAAGCTGCTTTGTAGTCTTTGGGCTCTTCACTCTTCAACAATAGTGATTCAGTAGAAGATACATGACAAGAATATATAACAGACATATATAGCATGAATAGGTACATGCAGCTGCAGTTTCACTGACTACTTATTCATAATGTCTGTAGGTATTGGACTAGCAATGGTACATTGCAAAAATCACTTTATAACACATCCAGGGAGCAAGATGTTTTCTAAATACCAGCTGGACACAATATTTCTCTTTTCAATGTGAGCTCAGCAGCTATTCCAATCTTCAGGCCACTATTTGGTCCATAATACATGGAAGTTTAGATGCTGCCTAGATCCCCTTAACTTGGGAACCCAAAGCAGAAACTTTCAAAGGAAGAGTCTGTTTTCAAAATTTGTCCCATAGTGACTCTAGAAGTCATCAGAAATTTTGAAATAGATCCCAAGGGATGGGATTGTTACCTCTTTTCTACCTATTTGATAGTGCTTCTTCCACATTAAAAATACTATATACTTTATATTAGAGTCCTTAAAGACTCACATTTTCCAGACCATTATCCAAACACATTTTTCAGTGGGTATACAGTGCTCTTGTATAAGAGCTCTGTTAATTCTCAAGTCAGCAGTTCTCAGCTTTTGAATGACAAGCCAAATAGGTGGGATGGGCAGTGTGGTACTGGAGAATGGGGGGGCTGGTACTCTCTCGTCCAAGTCTATACAAAGCCAAGACTCATGGGCGCTGTCAGAAGGCAAGAAAAAGAATATCATTCCTAATGGAGAAGGAGGAGGATGTAAAGGGAACCAGGTTCTTAATCACTTTTGTCCATTAGCAATACCAGAGTATTTTTCTTAAGACTAAAGGGAGCAGAGCCTGATGTCCTTGTCAGCTCCCAGTACATGTATATATATATATATATATATATATAATGCAAATTTATTCTATCTCATAAATCCTGCTAGTGTTTTCAGCTGGTAAAGTATTCTCCTTGTTTCTTGTCATAAACTGCTGCAGCATTCTTTTGTGCAGCTGCCGCATTTCATCCTAATGCAGCTGCATTTCACCCAGGGATGAAGTGGTCCCTATATATAACTTTCTCTTCAGTTTTTATAACCATTTAAAGGGCCTCAAGATGAGATGTGGGTTGCAAGCTATTATTTTATTAGTGTCATCACAAAGTGCTGCATTGTACAAATCAATTGTAAGCTAAGAAAAGTGGCTTTGAAGTGATACTCAAAGATAAAGAGAGATTTTTGGGGTTAGGAGGGATTTAAAATCCTGTTTCAGGAATTTCAAAGGAAGATGGCAAAAAATGGGAAACAAACTAGCGTGAAGTAAGGTTGTATAAACTGAGTGGGAATGTGGGACAGTGAGTAGCAAAGATATCAGAGAAATGAATGACAGAAAGTTAAAGTGGCTTCAGAGTGGAAGACATGCAAAGGAAAGGGGAAAAGGAAACCAGCAGTAAATAAGAATTATGATGATGATGATAAGGAGCAACCAAAAATCTCAAGAGGACACTCAAAAAAAGACCTGTATCTCTTGTTTTTATCACATTACTGGACCATATAACATGGATAGGATTTTCAGCATTGGTTGGATCTGTTAAACATCTTTGCAGTGTTATTAATGTTATTTCTGAAACGTTCAAATGTTTAAACCACTTGGTGTCCAAATCTCATTGTATTCTTATGTTTAGATGCATGATTGTGCTGTACACCCTGTTACCAGGAGTTCCTTGGAAATCTATATAATGGGAGAATTCCCTAGAGAGTCAATTTTATGCTAGACTTTCAGGAACTGCCTGATAGAGTGGCTAATTGCTCTGAAGTAGGATTCCCTCAGGACATTTCCTACTCCTAAGGTCTTTATTGTGTCCCTGCATGCCTGCTGTCCTGGTGTGCTGGCTGCTTTGGTGGCCCCTGGAAGTCACCTCTTGGCTTAAAAACCATGTGGAGTGTAGCACATTGCACAAAGGTGTCTCCTGCACTGCAAACTCTGATTCCCCTGTTACTGTTTGCACAGCCACCTTCTTGTTATTTGTATGAGGAAACTCATTGTGTTGTACCCCTAGCTCTGATTATACCTAGATGTAAAAAATACTAATACAGACACTGTTCCCAGACCTGTAAAATTTTGTGCTTGATGAACCTGCTATAAATCTCAGATCTACCAGTTTTACCAGTATCCCATTTATTTGGGAAAGGAATTCAGCATAATCCTTTCACCCAAGGGGGACGTGGCTTCCTAAGTCCATGATAGAATAACACGTTTTTCTTGGGAAATGCAGCCTTGCTGAAGATAAAAGACTAATGAGAAGTCTCCCAGATGGCCTGTACAGAATTTGGTTGCAGTAGAGAGCAAAACAATTGTAGTCATTGAAAGAAACATTTAATACAATCCCAGACTACGTATGAGTAAGAGAAGTGTCAGCAGCTCAGAAGGAAAAGCTGTATGACCTGATCGTCTAACCAGGAAAAAGCCTTTTTATAACACTGTCTTTAGCTTGGTTTCATTTATTCCTTTCTGGAGAATGCTTCTGCAAATCTGTGGTGGTAGCAGTGAGTAGTAGTAGATAAGGTTCCAACTCCAACTCATCTCCTGATACCAGTGTCATGTGGCAATATCAGTTTAGATTGCCTTCCCTCTTTTTCATTCCTTCTTTTTTATTAATCTCCCTGCTTTTGTGCTGTGTGTAGAGTGAATAGTAGTTCCCAATTTCCTATTTTTGTATTACCCCTGATTTTATACCCTTTTAGCATAACCCTTCCTTAATCATCTGCTCTCCAAGGTAAACAGTCACACTCTTTTAATCTCTCAGCATACAAGATTTTTTTTTTTCATGTTCATAAATAATCAGGCTTCTCACTTTCAACCTCTCTAAGAAGTCAGAGCATGAATGGACACATTTGACTATTACTCACCAAGGGTAAAGAATTACACATAAAGGAACTACTCATGAAAGATCTCTTTCTATTGACATTTAAATTATATTCAGCCACAGTAATTTAAAAGGTCCATATTTTATTGTAATATTACTAGTACCACAATATTCCATGAAAGGTTTAGGACTATTAAAATAACACTTTGACAGTTTTATTTGTCCCTTCCTTGCAAAGCATAACCTTGTCTCCAACACTAATTATATGGCATGATATAAAATAATTCCAATGAAATTCCACTTTTGAAAACCTTATTATCAGGATTTATTGACACATGTGCACCATAGTGCAGTAAAACATATAAACTCATTGTATGCTCACGGTTTATTTTATTTATTATATATTTGTACTATAAATGGTAATTTTACGTCTGCATGGTACAATTGCTGTTGCATTATTATTGGAATTATTCTGGAAAAGCCCTACAGAGTGGATGGGAATGGGGTAAACCATTAAACCTCTACCTAAAAGCATGAAAGGTTACTGAAAATTGTATCTGTCTTTATTAAATTGCACAGGGATTTTTCCTTAGGGAATATGACAAGTTTTTAATTTTTCCATGCTCTACACCAGCTGCTTGCACTAGTGAATTGAGATGATAAGACAGTAATTAAGGTATTAACCTGTTCCTTGCAAGCTGTAGATCATGGAATCATAAAAACATAAAACGGTGTTGCTTGGAAGGGACCTTAAGGTTACAACCCCTCTGCAATGGGCAGGGACACCTTTCACTAGACCAGGTTGCTCACATGTGAGCTCTTGTTTTGCCGTGAATTTCCTATGTGAGTTGAAAAGTCGTCTTTTCTCATATTTACAAATATATTCATGTTCTTTCCAATTTTGCATCCTTATACCCTACTGTAATCTAATTTCAGAGCTCTGAAGAAGCTTTGCAAATGCCACTCACCCGTCAGCCTTTAGTGGTACACCACAGCAGAAGGATGGTAGAGTGATGCATTTAAATATCAGAAATTTGGAATTTGGGTTGTCCAGACTAGATAGCTAAGGGTAACTGAGGAGTGGCATAACCCTATTTTTATGGCCAGATAAGTGTGAGGCATCTAATTCCCATCAACCTTACCTCTAACCTGCTTATGTACTTCTGAAGTGCTGTAAATCTCCATCTATAAAATAAGAAGAGTAAAATAGATAAATATCCTAAAGACTGTGAGATATAGGGCCAGGGAGTAATGGCAGCCATTGCAGTATCTCAGACTGAGCTGCAAGAAGAAGCTGAAACGTGCTAGAGCTGTTCTCATACAGCTTCAGCCTGAACTGAACTTTTCCAAAGAAACCATCTTCCCTCATGAGTGCTCTTCTGGGAAGACATCAGGATGGTGACATTGCTTGTTGGTGACTTGACAGGTTTATGGGACACAAGGGTTGTACCAGGACCTGTGAGACAAGGCAGTCTGAGTGTCTACAGCTGCCTGGAGCATGCCCCAGGTCTAAGACACCATCAGTGTTTCTTCCCCAGGAGTATTCTCTGGTTTACCTTTCATGGAGGTTTGCAGCAATTCCTGAGAGCAAAGGGCATTTTACCACCCTGGGTTGAGCTGAGCCTCCAAACTGACCCTAGAATGCCAGGTAGCCTAGAATTTTGTTCTAGAAGATACAGCGCAAACTCATCCCAACAGTTTTCCTCCTCTTGCAGGAAAGAGTAAGACAAGGACCAAAAGCTGATGTAACCAGACTAACCACTTGATTCCACAGTCAAATGCACTTCTTTCCAATTAATTGATTAAACATTTTCTTTAACATTCCTAGATATTTTATCTGAATATAGTAAATTAGATTTAAGTGGTGAGCAGTACAGGAGGAATACTAAAGTGAACATTAACAGTGATTTGTTACAGAAGGTTAACAATAAAGGTTTCACATAAAGTTGACATAAATACAATAGATGGGATAATTTTGTGCCTTATTTATTCTAGTTGATAAATCTTTCAGTGCATTGTGCAAAGGGACATCTGCATTTTAAATAAAAATGTAGTTTAGAAAAAGGAGAGAAACACCAAAAGAAGACAGAAGAGACAGGGACAATGGCAGAAGGCAGAAATAAGATGAAATACTGATATCTAGACAGGAAAAAGGAAAGGACTATAGTAACTAGGTCTTAGCATTGATATTTGTAGATGGTGATAAGATTCCAAGCCAGAAAATTAATTTATTTACATGAGTTTCTCCTGACAGAGCTTTTCACCAAACAACTTTTTAGACTTTTTAGACCTTTAGTTCTCCTGTGCTCCTTTATGAGGGAAGGACTGTTCCATTGGTTTGACTTTCTTGAGCTTGTTAAAATGCACCTAATGTAGATTAAACAAAACCCTTAGAGGATTTGAGCCAGTCTGCTAATCCAGACCATTCCCACTTTTGGAGGGTTAGTTTTCTACCAGCTTAGGGGGTTGAGCTGGGTCTCTGAAGGGTTAGCCAGGAGCTTGTGTGGCACGAAGGGAAGCAGGAGAAGCAGCCAGCTGGCATTGGATAGGCAGGGCAAGGATGTGCCCTTCGGTGGCAGCTGGTTGCTAGACTGTCTGGTGTTGAGCAGAAACAAATCAGTTTGTGAAGAAATTGTTGGAAGAGCAGAAGAGATGGCAAACAACTGTCTCCATTTCAGCCCCAGAACAGCCAGAGCCACCCACACGGTTTGTGGGAGACAAGCTCAAACCTGTTTAGTACTAAAGATGGACTCAAAGCCAAGACCCAGCTGTGCTCTGAATACTTGTCACATTTCCGGAGTGAACCTCTCTCCTCATTTTCCTCTGAATTATAACTCACTACCAGTAGAAAAATGAAATGGAAAAGAGAAATTTGTTTTCTTCCAAGCTTCAACTAGAAACTGAAAAAAACTCCTTAGAATTCTAGTCCTGTGAGACATACTGACAGTTGCCAATATTTGCGACTGAATTATATATCTAGCCTTAATAATTAATGATTGTTCTTAACTGCTGCCCAAGCAGGTGGAAACCAGTAGGCATTTTTTTCCAGCCACAGAGCAGAAAGAACAGTAGTGCATAAGGACAAACCCACCATCAGGTGTGCTGGGGCAAGCAGCCTTTTTGGTCCTGCCAAGGGAGATGCTGCTTGTGGGTCAGTGGTGGCTCACATGCTTCTGGTAGGAGCTGGAGGAACTGTGCCTCCTGGCAGCCTTGAGCCATATCCTCTCTGAAATCACTCTTCTCACCATGACAGCCCTTCTCTGTGCTGTTGACAAACTGCCTTGGTGCCACCTGTGAACACACATGGGTTTCCAGGTCCTTCAGTGTTGCACCAAGACACTGCATCTGCTGCAGGCAGAATCAAACCCCTGTATTAGCCTGGACATGGGAACAGAACTGGGACAACACTGCTAAAAGTATTTCTACCACCCTCCATTGACACAGCCACTGAGGTATTTTTGGTGCTGTACATCTCCTCCCAAAGTCCTCACTAATGTTTCACTACGAAGTAAGAAAAAGCAAATATTAGGATATGGGCACAAAAAGAGAAGGTTAAACTTAGCATGTCAAATTATTGTTCAAATATTGTAGTATGCAGTAATAAAAGCATCTATATTGCATTCTGAGCTATAACTTGGATTATATGCCCAGGGCAAAATAGTAGAAATCACCTTTGATATCTGCTAAGGAGTGAATCTTTTGTTGTGCCTTTTCACCTAAACTGTGGGAGAGACCAAGAGTGGAATGACTGGAACAGGTGGCCTTAGCCAGCAGGAACACACTTGTATGAGCAAAGTCATGTTTTGGACTGTGCCAGCAGCCTGGTGACTTCTCTCCCCAAGCTGTACTCTAAATAAAACCAGAAAGAGAGATATGGGATGGAACTGGGAACTGATACTTGTCTTGAAACTCAGTATCCTGGAAGATTAGCAAATCTTACTCGGGGCTGAGATAGTCATTCAGAAAATTAGAATACTCCCCAGAAATGCCTTCATGGAGGATATAGAGTCAAAAGTTTTGAAGGCAGAAGTTAATCAGTCAATAATATTTGACTGAATACAGTGTGTTGCAAACAACCTCACCAAAACAAAGTAAAAAAACAAACCAAAAACACCACAAAAAAATAAAAACTTCAGAGAAGAGCGAGAGATACTTTCCTGGTTATTCCCCATAATTACTCACCCATTGCAACCTGAGATTTTTTAGATCTTGTTTGGGCTGCAAGAGTATTTCTCAGCAAGCTCCTCTGAGTAGCCAACTGCAAAAAAACATTGAAATATGATAAGCGTATAAGAGCATTAAATGGTAGCATTCTCCATCACCCACAGCCTCTGTCAGTTGTGTTTCCAGGCCAGATGAAGCTAGAATGTACGTACAGCTGTTCTGAGTTGTAAAATACATTTTGAAATGGGATTGATTTGTCTGTGTTTCATGAGATTGAATTAAGCAAAAGAAAAAAAGTATAAAGACTTGTCTTTTTTCCAAGCATTTAATAGAAATAGTCTAACTGGAACATAATAAAGATGTGCTTTCAGCACAGATGTGCTGTAGTGAAGCCACATTTTATGTAAGCTGCTTATTCTTTTGTGCAGTGTCAAGAACTGAATGTACTTTCATACTTCATTTTTTGGCCTTGACATGAACTAATGTCAAAGCAAATGAAGACCTGGTGGTAAATCCTTTTCAGCACTGCTAATGATTGTGACCATTGTGGAGCTGTTCCTGCCTGTCTAATCGTCTTTGGGATATTGAGCTTTTGATACACAGACCTTGTATTCTGAATTTTGATTTCTGCTACAGAATTTGCTGGTGTGATTCATTTTTTGGGGATCAGAAAGGTGTGCAGGTCACACACTGCAGAGTATATTCAAAGCAGATTTTATAGTGAGCTGCAGTGGGTAAAGTCATTAAGGGTATGATGAGTGATCTGAACAGAATTACATGGGCAAAAGTTCACGACAGCATGTCTTACATATAAAAATGCATTTTAGTAGAAAACTGATTTACAACTGGATTTTTTTTCACATGCAAGGCAAAATATGCAGAAAAGCAGCTGAGCCTGATCATCTTCTTCCAGTTCCATTGTTTGCTTTATAGTTAGGGTTTTGTATTATGGCTGTCTAGATTTTACAACCACAAATGTGCCAAAACTCTTGTCTGGTTCATTCAGGTTGATTAATACGCAACATAAAATGTCTGCTTTCTTCAACACCTGCATGCTGTGTTTCTTTGTGTTTTGCAAATGTAAGAGGTACAGATATTTGCTTTGACTTTGATCCTGTAAACCGAAACTGTTCAAGCGGTAGATCCTGATCTAGGTTTGGACAGCAAAGAGTTGTTTCCCAGGTTTGCTCTGAAATCCACATTTGTGTGGATAAGCCTCTGTTTTCAGTTGTTCCCCCAGCTGGTCTGGGAGCAACTGCACATGCAGGCAGTACAGGTGCTGGGCAGAGTTGGACCCAGCATGCTGCTTTCCAGAATGTGAGCCCATGGAGCTTGCTAAAAATGGAGATGCCCCTGCAATTGTCCCTACAGTATCATGACACCTGCACTGGGGTTTTCCTGGCAGAGATTTCCATGGATTTCATGTTGCATTCTGCTCTGTAAGAAATGTCAGAACAGGAAAGAATGCAGTGCCTGCTCCCTGTCACCCCATTTTCACCCTGCTCCACCTTCATATCTTACCAGCAACTTACCCTTGGGGGAGGGTAGATCACAGAGCCACAAACCTGGCCAAACAACTTCTGCCACAAGGAGATGGCTAACACTTGGTCCCAGCCACCAAGTGGCTTTGTGCACCCCAGGGTCCTGTGGAGACAGGCAGGTTTCTTAGAGGGACTCTCTTCTGATGCTATAAAGTGTGATTCAGAGTGATGACAGTACCATAACAGCAAACAGATCCTACCAAATTCCTTTGTTATTTCTTTGTAATTGAAAGAACTTCTAATTCAAAATAACAAAGTGTGAACTGTTTTCTCTTTCCTCTTTTTACTCAGAAATCGAAGCAAAGGAAGCGTGTGACTGGTTACGTGCAGCTGGATTTCCCCAATATGCTCAGTTCTATGAGGGTAAGTAGGTCTTTCTCCTCTTTGTGCAGTTCTGAAAGTGCACTGGGCCCTCGCCAGAAGAGCTTGCAGTCAGCCAATTCCACATTTGACTGAGTTATGGCCATGGCTCAATGCTTCTCAAAGCCTCAGCTGCTGGAGTCATACTAGTGCATAAAGAAAAGTAAGATTCTTACCCTCATAACCATGGGAAGTTAAAGAAAAAAAGGGGGAGACATAGCTTGTGTAAACCTCAAAGGTTAACAAAAACAACTACAAAATATCTATAAGCATGAGTCTATTTTCTAAAAACTTTCTGAACCATGCCTGAAATAAGATTAAAACACTAGAAGTTATTGAAAATTTCAATCATGCTGAAAGTGAGACTGAAAATTCTGCAGTTACCAAAAGTGAATAATCTGAGTTGCCATTCACATTTGCAAAGTAAGAAAAGCTGATAGTTCAGTGCTACCTCAGTGCAATGGTGGTGTCACCTTCCTAGGTGTTAAGTTCATGCCCAGGGAAGCAGTGTCCCAGAGGGCAGGGCCAGTAGTTGCACTGCTGCTGTGTTCCATAGTAGTTTGGGGACTGGAGCTGAGTTTTTTCTGCTCTCCCCAGAGCTCAGTGCTGAGAGGGAAACTGAGCCTCGTTTTTCCCAAAGTGCATGTTCTCCCTGCCAGAGACACCCAGCTCAGGCCCACTCAGGCTTATTAGCCAAAAGGCAGCTCTGCCAAACACCTCTGGACACCTTCCAGGGTCAGCATGAGTCTGGAGGCAGCACAGATTCACACATGGAATGAGGGCCAAAGAGCCTCGTGGGTCAGAGCCAAGTCTGCAGGGAGTCAGCTCGGATGCCATCCCTCCCCTCGTGTGGGGCTGAGAATGGCAGAGAGTGGGATGCTGAGGACACCCCCATGGCCAGCTGAGCTCCATCAGGGCTCAGGTGCTGGGTCCTGTTGGGCTGCTCAGGTGCCTGGGGACAGGAGCACCACTCAGAGATGCTCAGGTGGCTCAGGAGGCAGGCAGACTCTGCTAAATCCAGCAAGGAACTAAGACTAATAAGCCTGCCAGACCAAAACTGACACAAGTGTGTATCTAGCACAGTCCCTGGGAAGCCAGCAGTACTTTTGTGTCTGCCTTGTATTCGGAGTATGTCACATACTGACTCCACCAGAGAAAGGAGAGCCTGCTGCCTGCTTAATACATATTCTCTCCAAAAAAACAACCTGTGCTGGGCTCCAGCAGTTCCCATGCAGTCAATATGTGCTCTAGACAGTCTACATCTCTGAAAACAAGGTGCTTTTCACAGGCATCTATTATGTCAGTGTTGAGCAGTAGCGTCTGAAAATGCTGGCTGAAGTTCCTGTATCCCAGCATCCTGCTGAGGTACCTAAGCATGGCAGAGCAGTCTGGAGAGCAGCCCTAGCACTGGAACCCGTCCCACTGTTACAGAGCTGTGTCACTTTTCATTGCAAATGTCCGCTTCCAGCATACTATTCTGGCTTTTTCACTAATATTGGAGATTATAATTCAGTTTTGGGTTTCTTTTTTTTTTTTTGTCTGTTATTTGAGTAACCCTCTGTCTGAAAACACTGTTATTTGGATCTGTTTTAACAACAAAAAGCACAGAATATTTCTGGGGCTTTGGCAAAGTCTATCTAGCAAATAACTCATTAAATCACTGTAATGAGAAGGGAAAACCTTGTTGCTCATGTAAAGTAAGTGTGGTGGTAATTCCCTGATCTCATCCGTTTGTGCAAGGTGCTAAAATGAACAGCTAATAGTTGAGTATTTTTTTAAACCAAAATGAAATCATTTTGCTGTCACTCTAATGCAGTGAACATTCAGCTGTACCTTTAACAGGGAAAAAAAAGCCAATATGGTGTCAGAAAGAGTCACAAATACAGCTGGAAGGGAACCAGAACCGAGTGAAATTGGTCATACTAGATTTTAGTGAGCAAGCACATGCAAAGCAATTTAAATGTAGACAAAATATTTTCATTTCATTTGAGTAGCAAACAGCCATCTTGTGTCTCCTTTTACAGACTCCCAGTTTCCCATTGACATTGCTGCAGTAAAGAAAGATCATGATTTTCTTGACAAGGACCTTGTAGAACCTCTTTGCAGGTAAATAACACTCCAAGTTTCTTTTCTGATAATTTAAAAGCATGAGATCATTTTTAACTGTTGTCATAGTAGCAGTTGAGGTGTGTGCTTGTCAAGGTGCATTAAATGATGAGCTCTATAATGCCACCATTCTGAGTTAATTTCTCTTACAGGAGATGCTGCAGTAGGAGACCCACTACACTCACAGAAAGCATCGCATAATTTGAGAAGACCCAAATCCAATTGATTTGAAACAGATGCTTTTTAAGAACTAGCAGTAGTGCAAGTAAACCCTGAATAAATGAGAGTCACATTTGAGTTGCACATTAATAACTCTTACATCTAAGTCCAGCAAAAAAGATGAAACTTCATTGCAGAGAATTCAGCAAGCCCTTTTCTCTGGCAGCAGGCATGGTTTTCATGCTGCTGTGATTGCCTTGGTACTCTCATTTGGCACCAGTAACAGAAGTGGGACTAGACCCAGTACTACAGACCCCCCAGCAGTACAGATGCTACAACTGATCCATGCTTTGCCCCTCCCAGCGGTCCTGTGTTTGCTGTTTATCTTGCTTTTTATACTCTGTGATGAATATACTGTACTGCATTGCTCAAGTCTTGTCCCCCAGGACTCAAGACACAGCAATTCTGTGGCAGTTTTGCAAAATCACATTGCAGAGACATTGTTCCCCTCTTCTTTCCCCTCTGCTCAGCTCAAGCTGGGTTCTGCTCCTCTCCTCTTCAAGTCAGGACAAAGGAGCATCTAACCCTTAACCAAGCAGACTTCATTACATGTTATGGAAACTTTCACAACACCAACATCAAGATAATTGGACAAGACTCTATTTCCCCTTCTGCAACTGCAGCTAAAGTCAGCAGAGATGGCTTTAGGAGATGCTGTTCCACATCATACTGTACATTGTAAGGATTACTGAGTTTGTGGTGGAGGAATGCAGAGAAGGTTTCTGAGAATCACCAAAAATAGGGCTGGAAGAGACTTCATCTAGTCCACCTCTGAATCCCAGGCTATGCCCCTCAAATCCAGGTAGTTTCTGGGCATAGCTGTCAGAATGCTTTTCCAAAATTCCGCTGCTGCAAGCGAGACCTGTTGCTTCTCATGCTGTCTGTTATGGCTATGGGGAACAGAACATTCTCTTTCTGTGTGTAATAGCCTTTGTGTCTGAAGGTAAATCAGTAGGAAAGACTTGGATTCTCCAGTGATCTCTCTCACAGATGCCTGAGAACAGAATTAACTGCAGACTTGATCCACTGCTGCTCTGTGCTGCTTGCTGAGAGAGACTGCTGTGTGGGAGATACCTTCTTCCCATACATAAGTACATCCCCCTGCTTCAGTCTGGCATGATGGAAGACATACTTTGCTGCAGTTTGGGAACTGGAAAGTGATAGAGATAAGAGATTGAGATCTCTTCCCCTCTGCCCTTTACCACAAAATTGAAGGACCATTAAAAATGCAAGAATTATGTCTGTTCCTGCCCCTTTCTTGTGAGAGAAAACAGTGAGATACAGTCATTTCATAGCTCTGTGATGATCCCTAATCATTCTTCTCTGGAGTAATTGGCAATGGTGTTGCAACAGTCATGGTCACCAGGCATCCAACACCTACACAGCTAAAAAGGGGAACAGCTCATCTCTTGCTCCTCCAGCCTTTCTGTAGACTCACAGAAACACCTACAGTTATACTATGTTGATATATTTATGAGGATCATTTTACAAGCTGAGAAGCTAGAGACTTGGTTGCAGTGGGGTTTTTTTCTCTTTTATTAAAATACAAGGGTTTGGAAAATTAACTAGCAGCTAGATAGATGCACTTAAGGGAAAAAAAATGCTTTACATTAGCCTAAATCAAAGGACAATGATAAGACCTATAGAAAAAAACATAGACACAGATATTTCCACACTTTAAAGATAAATGAGTTTATGACTCTGTAACAACTTCTTCTGTAATTATTGTATTCAGAAGACACCTGTTTACTTGAATTTTTGTTGGAAGCTTTTAAACAGCTTAGATCTTAAAAATTAATAGCTCCTCATAATATTAGAAATACAAGTATTATGTACAGGTTATGTTTTCAGATTGAAGACATTTAATTGGATGTAACTCAGCAGCTTCAAACCCTTCAGTGAAAGCAAGCTGTAAAAAGCTATTGTACCAAATGCCAAGATTCAGATTCATCAGAAACAGTGAACAGTGTCAGCTGCTGACCCCAGTTCCAGCTTTGTTACTCTATGAGCTATCAAACCAGCATCTTCCAAGTTTTCCAGTGCAATGGAAATCCTCACAGCTCAGCTGACCACTGTGGCCAGTTCTCTGCCCGTCCTTTGCTCTGCAATGGTGTTACTGCAAGGTGCAAGCCAATGTACCACATGAGAGCTGCAGGCTGTGATGCACTTTGAGGAAAGAGAAAGTTAAAAAAGGCTGGTTATTATTTCTGTGTGCAGATTCCCAGGTTGGCAGTCAAGCTTCCATTCTTCTAACATTCAAAGCTGCCCTTAAAGCTATGCGTGACCAAGCCATCACACTGACTAATAGTGCATTCAGCACATAGTGCTGAACAAAATGGGCTTCTCATTTCTTTTTGGAAGATAATTTTAAAGCTGAAATGCCAGCATGGATAATCAGTTTGAGCAGTTTTAGCTCTGAATAGTAATAGCATAAACACTGAAATTCTCTGCTCTTGTGGGTTGAAATCAGACTCTCAATCTCATTTTATAATCAGTTTTCTTACGGCATTGAAGTATACCAGACAACGTGAGGCACAAATGAGGAGGAACCTTTTTTTAAGGCAGCTGATAGTATTTTAGTCAGAAAGTCTAAGACTCCCTGTTGTAAAAGATTTCAGTGACCTTTTTTGAGATATTCTAACATCCCTGCTGTTTACAATATAATTTGAAAATTTGGCAGAGTAAAAACCAAATTTGAGGCCTTTGGGTTAGAGGCATATCTATCAAGAGATTCCACTCAGATTTTATTAAGTAATGAACAATAGAGAATTGCCAGGCAATCTGCAGGCAAACGCTGTCATCCTGCCAAAACAATAATTGAGCATGAAAATTTTATAGCTGTGTCACTTCCAAAATAGCAGCAACCAACTCTGCTCTGGGAACTCTTGTGGCTGCTGTGATAAGAGGGTGAGAAGGAGAAGCCAAGCCACGTTGTACTTTTTGTATTCACATAAATACAGTGACTAAGAACATGAAGAACAAGTATATAACAGTCTGATACACAGTTCCCTAAACCAAGCTCTTAAAATTTGAGCTATGCCAAGCAGTCAGCAGCCTTTTATTCCATAGCTGTTGTCTCTTAGACAGCTTGTAAACGAAGTGAAAGTTGCTGTATGGGATGGGACATCCTCCCACCAGAGTTCTGAAATGATGGGTGTGCAGCCAGTACCATCTGCTGAGTTATCTTGCTCTAGGTGCTGTTGGGGAATAGGCCTGACTCTCCCCATGCAGGACAGAAAGCCCTGCTCTGGAGGCAGTAGAATGGCTCCCACTGACTTCCAGAAGAGATTACTCATCTCATGTGAGCCTGGAGCCTACAAGGTGACTCCCTCAGTGGCAGCCATGAGAAAAAGGTGACTGGAAAACAGTATATTCTCTTCATGCACAAAACTGGTGGAGCAGGGACATGGCAGTGCCAGCCTTGCACACCAGCCCTAATGGTGCTGGGAGGACTCTTATTCCGTGTTAAGACCTCAGCAAAGCCCAGCATCAAGAGCTTCATATCCTCTTCCCAAAGCTGACAGCACCAGAAGAAGCCAGGCATGGACACGTGTACGTAGCACCTAAACTTGGTTAGGAATAGCAGTAAAAGAAAGAAATAGTGTTGTGGTTCCCTCAGAGAGGCATTTACAGAACCACATAGCATGTTTTCCTGGTAAAAATCCATAAGAGAGGGCATTTGCTGATCTGCTGCTGCAGGAGACACTGTACTGTCCATGCTTGTCTTCCCCATGATGCCTCTCCTTCATGGCTGCATTCCAAAACACCTGCTTGAAAGCAGCTGCAGAACAGGTCCAGGGAACCACCTGGAACTCAAACTCACTTCAGAGCTGTCTCCCTATCACTTGGATTGTTCCCTCTTACTTGGATTGCTCTTAAAGCAGGACAATAGGTCCCCCATAAGGTTTTCCAGCTGGCCTGAGCCTGCATAGCTACAAGCTTGTATTTATTTGTAAACACTGCTCAGTGCTGTAAAGGATGCAAAAGTTAAAGATTTCCTGCTTTTGAAGAACTTCTTTCTTAAGAGTTAACAATTACAGCACTGGGGTTGGGATTCAGAGCCCTAAGGACTTGTGTCTATGGCCATCTTAAATCTCCTCAGATAGCCCAGACTTCTCCATGTGCTGTCTGGAGGTACCTGCAGCAGCTAAAAGCCAAGCTTGATACTCCAGGGGATCTCAAATAGTACCAGAAATATCTGTTTGGGCACCTGAATATCTCTGCTGGCTTTTTAAGAATTACTTCAAAGTCTTAAACCACCTTTGATGCTCTGGAGAAGAAATAAAATTAACATCACTGAAACACCTGCTGAAGTACATGTTTTGCAGTCTTTCCTTGAACAATGCAGAAATTTCCAGATAGACTTTCAAATGCATCCTAGATTATTTGGGTTTTATATAGCCACCTCTCTTGTGTTTATTTAATGTACTTTTCCCTGCCTTTTCTCAAGTCCAGACTTTGTGTTTTGTTAACATTACAAACAGGCATTCTTTTCCCGTGTTTTTTAAGCAGTCGCATAAAAGTGCAGTGCTCCTCTCACTTCAACTGGGACATTGGTGACAACCTTTGTAGCAGAAACTTCTGGGTTTTTTTCTTTTCGAAAGACTTCCTGAGGAGTTGACTGTCAGTCATCTGACGACTTTAAACTGATGAGAAAAGCTTTCTGCCACCACTGGCACATCAACATGACGAAAAACGCTGAAACAGACTGACACTGATTTGAGCTGTTAGTACCAGACAAACTCACAAATATGATCATTAGTTGTGTAATTTCACTGGCAAATCTTTCCATAGCCCTGGAAAAGCCCCAGAAAAACATAATGATGATTTGCAGAGGGGTGAATTTAAAACCTGGGGTTTAACTCCCTGGCCCCCAGTAAAAAGTAGTTTTTGTTTTAGTGGAGCAAGTGTGGAAATGTAGCTAGACTTTTCCCTTCAGCACAGGCCAGCTGACAAAGAGGTGCAGGGAGCTGTCCCCAGAGATAGAAAGCTAGGCTGGAGTCCTTTGAAAATGTGCCTCTGCGTACTTGGAATTGATACCAATATACACATTTAAACATTTTGTGCTCAAATGAAGCACTGAACATTATTCAGCCTCAGGGCCCCAAGAAAATGCCACTTTGGGTTGAGAAATTCTGTGTTTGGGCAAAAGAGGAGTTTTGCAATAATAGATGTAATCCCAGAAGAAGATCTGTGGGCAGGAGGCTGCAGATATAGCTGCACAGCCACAAACCCTGGAATTTATTTCAACATTGCTATCATGCATTCAGGGTGTGCTTGTGCATACATTATACCCAAATTAATACCACGAGCACAGGACTTTTCTGATGCGGCATAACAGATTTATTGGCTTGACTTAGGGAGGAATATTTGATCTACAAATAAGTGGGTGATTTTTTTTTTTTTTTTTTTTAAGGAAGTTCCACATTTGGTGGGTCGGTTCTTTGTTAGTGGTGGCAATCTGAAAGGTATGCTAATATTAGAAGTTCTGCAGAGGAATATGTTAATGCCATCATCTTCTTATGTTATGTGAGAGATTATATTATTGATCTGATACTTTTTTCATGTGTCCTTGTAACTTATCACATGCATTTCAAATGTTAAATTCTGGAAATTGGAAGCCTTTCCTTGCAAGCCAAAAGCAACAGAGACAAGTGTTGCTATAAAGACATAGGAGATGCAAGCAGCCAAAAGTGGAGTGCTGTGGGCATGTGGCTCTCTCACTCTGCCTCCCTTTATTTTGAAATTCAGTCCTAGATATGGAAAATTTTCAAAGTCGAACATATTTAACTTTAAGCCTCTGCTTTTAGAAGCTGGACAGTTTCATGTATCAGGATCTTTAATTATAAATAAAACCAAATCAATTATCATTATCAAAGGAGGTTCTATATTGAAACAGCATGTTTACTTGTCCTCTGGCTGTCCTTGCACATGGGCACACACATACACACACACACACACACAGATTGTCCTTTTAACTCGCTGTCATCACAGGATAGCCTTGGGTTTAAGGAGCAGAAGCCTTACAGAGACTCTGGTAACATCAGTATGAACATGGTCAAAAACAGCTAAAATTATTTATTTTAAAATGTTAGATTTGTTACATGTTGGGTGTGTTAACCTGTGTGTAAGATTCACAGATAGGAGAAAAGAAACTATTGGCTTTGGAGAAACTATAAGTAGCAGCTAGAGGTTCTTTATGTCAACTTTTTTGAAGACATGCCGATTTCCAGAAGTGAGGAACTGCAACTGGTTTTTCATTTGGTCTTTCACTAGTACTTTGAAATCCCCATTTTAGACCAATTATGTTACAGTCCTGCATAAGGCAACTCTCCTCCCTCTCTTGTCATTTCCCCAGCTATCACAGGTGTTTGTTTATAATTTTTCCTGTGCTAAGTATAAAAATGTCTATAAATTAAAAAGAATCTATCAAACCTGGCTGTCAAGTAAAGTGAAACTAAGGGTTCTTTTTCATACAGGGGTCATATAGCTGGAATAGATGACCAGTATCTTTCTGAAGCTGTTATATGTGGTTGGCACCCTACAGTAAGATAAGAGAACATGTTTTGAACTTGCAAAAAATCATGCCCTTTAGTCAGAGGCTGCTAATCTTTTGAATTTGCTTTGTCCTGTAGACGACTGAACACACTGAACAAGTGCGCCTCAATGAAACTCGATGTGAACTTCCAAAGAAAAAAGGTAAGGGAACTTCATTAAATATACCCTGGCTTTTGTGAAAAGACCACCCCAATTTAGCCTTTAATTCAATAATGCTCTTAAAAGTGAGTTGAGTTTATTTTACTTTAAACATGCATGTCAGCATTATCTGGATGCATGATAATGTGAATTGCTGAATCTTGAAATTATAAATAGAATAGAAACTGTGAGTAAATTCTAGGTGTGTTAGAAGGGCTCACACAGTACTTAAACTCTACATGTGTTCAATTAAGATTAGTGGGTGAAAAGACAGTAAAGCTTCATTAGACTGGCTTGTTTGTCAATGCCATAAGAGTACACAGTGGAAAATTCTGCTCAGAAAAAATGGAAGCTGCTCAGATGAAAACAACAGCTTTTCTTTGTTTCTTATACTGACTTCTTCCCAGTTAAGAATATGAAAATAAACTCTGTCATCCTTACAAGCTCCTGTGTAACATGGGAATTATCTGAGCGTAAAGGGTTTCAGTGAGGGCTGCAGAAACAGCTTGTTGATTTTGAGAGTTTTGTAACATGTCCAGCATTAACTGTTGAATGTTTGGTTTTCTGGTCATAAATTCTCCAAAGTCCTTGAATGTTATACAGTGGTAGTTGTCAGCTCTGAGAAATCTTGGTTCCTGTTTTTCCTTCCTAGAGTGTTTTTCTAGTGCTTTTTAAAAACTGACTCCAAGAGCTGAGTTTTTGATGTCTTTGCAAATTCAGTCTCATCATACTCTATTCAGTGTTTGAGGGAACTTGAACAGAGAATGGTTTTAATGTCCAGATATCCTGCTTTGGCACATGTCTCCTTGTTCCTGTGTACTCACCTCTTTAGCTTCTATTTTGTCCATTCCCTGGAGCTACAGGGATTTCTCTTCACTGCATATGGGGTTGTTTTTTTTTTTTCTTTCTTGGGTTTTATGTTGTGTTAAAAAGGGAGGATTTTTTTTTTGTTATGTTGGCTTTTCATAATTTTTTTGCTGCCACTCCTCTCTGTTCTGAATGGATTGAAGTCCTTAGACTTCAATCTGCTCTCCTTGCAGATGACCACTAATTTGTGGCGGAAGAGACATGGCCCTACTTGGTACTCTTTCAAGGGGACAGAAGCTAGTTGGGTCCATACCTGCACAAGGCCACAGAGAAGCTGAGCACAGAAAAATGTAGACAAAGAGGAGTTGGAGGAGATTTTAGTCCACAGATACAGAGCAACTGAAAGTAGAAGGGAATGTGAGAGAAGAGGAGGGAGAGCCTGCTGACAGGAGGAAATGTAAACGCAAGTGTAAAAGCCAGAAACTGGGTCTGAAATTGATCACCGAACTAAATCCATCTTTTGCTGTAGATACTGCCTTTCCTAGTAGTCTCTATGGTGATCTGAACAATGAAATGCAAAATCAGCCTGCTTTGGAGCTTCAGCATAACAGGTATGCACAGGACTAGCACAGCTGCTTGAGTGATTCACAAAAATATGGCCAAGCAAGCTGCCAGGCAAGGTTCCTGTGAAAGACAGCTCAGCATCAGCGTTCCCTACTGCCCACTCCCCACCCAGACCATTCCCACTGTGGGCTGATGTCTTCCCTTGGCTTCATCAAAATGCAAACAGAAATCCTTATGTATGTGTTGCAAATATGTCCGTAAGCGATTTGGACAGACAGAGATTAGCCTTTGGATTAACTGCCTTCTGCAGCTGTCGATTTATGAGAATTCCTGCCCCCAGCTGGAAAAATGTGGCAGAATTCCACTGCAAATAAATCCACTATTTGCCTTTTGTTAGCATGCCTCTGTATTTCAGGCAAGTACACCCTCAGTCAAAAAGCTGTACTATTTTAAATCAGCTGTGACAAATCTGTGAATCAAAACCTCTTTCTCTTTGGCAAATGTTACCAGTCACTCCTCAAGAAACTTGCCCCTTCTCATCTTCCCAAACATAATGGTATTAACTGGACTTTTGAATATGCTCCAAAGCTGTGCACTTGATTTCACCCCAGGTCAGTAGAAATATACAGTCACTGCTCCAAAATGTCTGCTCTGCCTTGTCAGATGAATCATTGCTTTCAGACCTTCTCTTGATCCGCTGTCCCCCTAGCTGGTGACACATGGGTGGCCTAAGTGCTCTCAACATTTTTTTTTGGACAGTTTAATTTGTCAGGACACTCAGATATCTGACAAGAACAGTGGGTCATTCAGGATGTTCGTGGCTTCCAGAATTTCTATTGATTTCATCAAAAGAAAAGCACAATATGTCATAGGACTCACAGTGCAGATGAATTTGTAGTGAGGCACTATAGCAGTATCTCGGTATCCAGATATTTCATTTCATATTTGCCTGATTTTGCTTCTGATGAAACACAAGCATGTTTCTTTATCAATTAAAAAGAACCCAAAACTTACCCTTTATTTAACTGAGCTGCAAATTTTGACACTGAAAAGCCTCTGTATTTTCTAAGTGATTCTTGGGCAGAATGTAATCCTGTCTTTGCTGTGGTTAGAGGTAAAACTTGTTTACTACCAATATCCATTTCTGTTCATCTCTGCTTTGTCAAAAAAAAAAAAAAAAAAAAGGCAAAAAAAAACAAAACTCAAACAAACAAACAAACAAACAAAATAAAAGCACAAAAAAACCCCACAAAATAAAAACCCCACAAACTTTTGATTTAAAGTATATTTGCCACTGAATTTATTTTTTTTCCATCTTCTGCTCTGTGCTCTCTTCTTGGTGTTTTTTGCAATGTCTCTACCACTTTGGCTACTTTAATCGATTCCAGCTTGTAGAAAATACAGGCTAAATCCTGTCAGCTCATACAGTAATGTCAGTGCAGCTACAGGGATTTGTGTCAGCCAAGAATCTTCCTTAAGGTCCCTTTAGCATATTGCAATGTAGAACAAATTTTAAAAATATGTTTATCCTGCTGGCTGGTGCCACCAACGCTTCAGCAGTGGTATGCTTTGTAGATATAATTACCACTGCTAAAATTTAAAAGTACGTACCCTTGTGGTTTTTAAAATATCCACCTTGTGGCACTACTAAGACCACAATAAATGGATTTTTAAGTTCCTGAGGCTATGCAGTCCTTTGGTCCATATATGCATACAGCAAGCTGAGGTAAAACAAAGGTAGAACTGTCTGAAATGCCATTTCTTCCCTGCAGACAAAATGGCCAAAGCAACATTATTAGCCTTTTCTAGCCCCTTCCCTCATATTTCATTAGGTGCCCAATTTTTCTCTTTAACAAGCCACAGAATGAGGATCTCCATTCATTCTTATAAACTCATGGGAGCACTGCACACCTCAATGTTAACAAAAGAAAGAGGAATGCCTAAACCCAAAATTTCACAGCTATATTTTATTTTATGGTTTGGACATGATCTAAAACATCTGGCTGACTTGAAGTGATAAACTACCAAAAGTTTATGGCATCAGTGAGATCTGGCACGCTACTGATCCCAATCTCCAGCTTTTGAGGTTTCACATTATTTAAGGTTTTGGATGCTCTTGTAAAATTTGGTTTACATTTTTCAATTAGACAGGCCAGCAAAGATCTAGTCAGAGATTGGAGATAACTTTACCATTGAAACTTCATATAAAAAAACTTCTAATAATAGACTTTTAAAATGAGAATTTTTCCAGTCCCAAAATAGTCTTTCTGGTTTAGCACCTCATTTTAGTCTGACAGCCTGTCATATTTTACTGCCTTCATACTGCTTCCAAGAATGTGAAGAGCTGTTTGGATGTCATGTAGGTGAAGTTAGTTTGTTCTGCTTTAAAACAAATGCACAAGAATAATACAGTACAAGTCCAGTTCAAAGTCAGGAAAAGGGTACTCATTAGCAACTGTGGCTTCATGCTGAAGATGTATCTTTTTTGTTTGAGCAAACAGATGAGAAAAATGTCATAGGGTGAGGTTTTTTATCTAACTTTTTTTTCAAGGCACACGTTCTCTTCATTGCAGAGTAGTTCCTAAACATAAGCACAGCTCTGCACGCCTGAGGCTGAGGGATGAGACCAGGAAGGGCTGTGGGGTGCTGCTGCCTCGGGAGAAGCCAGAGACAGTGGGGCAGGCTGCAGGTCATCAAGTTTGGGGTGCCTCTACTGATGACAGCAGTGAAGACAGTGGTTGCCCACTGTAGGAAAGCCTACCTCAGCTGCAGATGCTGCCCCATGCCAGCCTGAGCCTAGCTGCTCCTCCTGCCCACATCCCCATGGCTGCCTTCTCTGCTCTCCTTTGCCTGCACTCAGACACACCCTAAGCAATACTGCCAAATATTTGTTTTTATTGTTATTTTAAGCATTATGATTATTTATCTGTTGTTATATTCCTAAAACATAAATCCTGTTAGATGTATCTGGCCTATGAAGTTTATAGATGTTTATTCAGTTCTCACTGCAAACCTACGTGCAGCACCAGATATTTGCTGTCTTGGATTTTTAAATAGCTCACATTGCTGTAGTACCCAGCTATTTCCCTGTCTTTATCATGTGTATCTTAACACCATCCCTGCAAATCAGGATTCCTTTGCTTTGGCCTTTCAAAACTTTTTTTTTCCTAAACAGTCACTGTGAGCATCAGCCCTACACAATTCAGTGCACAGGCAGTCCATGGAAGCCAAGAGGTATCAGTGGGACTCCTAGTATGGAGCAGGCTTTTATTCCTTTCTTGTTAAGATGTTTGCAGTCTTTACAATTAAATGAAAGAGGGTATTATGAAAGGACTGATGACCAGTCTTCCATAAACTTGGCTCAGAGAGACTTTGTTGCCTTTTGCTCACCTGGAGCAGCCCAATCACATTAATTCAAATATCAAGTTCAAGCACACAATTTTAACATGTGCCACTTGCTTTTTTTCCAGAGTGAAGATTCAGATGAAGAAGATCTCTGTGCTATCAGTAATAAATGGACTTTCCAAAGAACCAGCAAACGATGGTCTCGGGTGGACGACATTGACACTCTGCTTCACCGATCTGACAGACATGGCTCTTCTGGGGACATTAAAATGAAAAATACGACAAGCAGTGAGAGCGTCCTTACAGATCTGAGTGAACCTGAGCTCTCATCAATTCACAGCGAGAGCAGTGGGGGCAGTGACAACAGGAGCCAATCTGGCACCTCCGGTGCTGCCAGGGAGGCCTGTGACTGCTCTGCCCATCATGATGTGGAAAGCACCCTGCTGCAGGACTCCGCTGCAATAAACACCGCCCCGTCCCCCAAGGACAGCCTGAAGAATGAAAATCCAACACGAGCCAGAGCAAAAACCTTTCTAAAACGCATGGAGACGCTAAAAGCAAAAGCTGTGCATGGAAAACTAAAAGGCTCGGGAAGAACAGGTCCTTTAGAGATCAGTGGACCAGTTCTCCAGTATGAGCCAAAATCCTTGAAAGACATGCACTGTGTGCAGATAGTCAATGGCGATCTCCAAAATTTGGGGCAAGATTCAGTCAAAAGAGGGCTTCCCTTTTCTGCCAAATCCAGCAGTGACAGCAGTCAGTCTGAAAACAGCAGCAGTGGGGTGAGCACGCCGTGTTTGAAGGAACGCAAGTGCCATGAAGCAAACAAGAGAGGTGGGATGTACCTGGAGGACCTGGATGTTCTGGCAGGAACGGCCTTACGGCAAGTGGTGGACCAAAACCGCAAAAATGAATTTCATTCCCAGGAGAACTTGGTTGTGCACATTCCCAAGGATCACAAACCAGGGACCTTCCCAAAGGCACTTTCTATTGAAAGCCTCTCACCTACAGATAACAGTAACAGTGTAAACTGGAGGACAGGCAGCATCTCTTTGGGAAAGCAGAACTGCTCTACTCCAAAGGAATCTGGACTGATGGCTTGCTGTCCTAAAGAGAGCAGAATTAGTATTTATGACAATGTGCCAGGTTCCCACTTGTATGCTAGTACTGGGGACCTCCTGGACATAGAGAAAGATGTCCTTTTCCCTCAGTTAGATGACATTTTGCAACATGTCAATGGACTGCAGGAGGTGGTAGATTGCTGGTCAAAGAAGGTGTTGCCAGGTCTGCCAGTTGGTGACATGTCAGTCAGGGAATCTCCATCATTACCTTTCCAGTCACCTACACAGATCACTCTCGATTTTGAAGGAAACTCTGTGTCTGATGGCCGGACCACCCCGAGCGACATGGACAGAGATGGAACATCCCTGAATGAATCCGAAGCCACTGGTGTTAGGGACAGGAGGGACTCTGGGGTGGGAGCATCGCTCACAAGGCCAAGCAGGTAAGTAGCAAATTATTGTATACAAATCCACAGACCGTGAAATACAATATAATTAAGCAGAGGTTCTCAGCCTGGGAGTCAGAAGGCACAGGGTACCATTACAGTAGTGTTCATCCTGTATGGAGATGGGGATTTCCCAAGGAAAGGTGGGATTTTGAGGGAAGGGACATCCTGCTGGGAGATTCTTACAAGGAATCAATGCAGAATTGGATTAATAGAGCAAACTAAGGCATTTTTTATCCCTTGATCCATTGATTACATAGCAGGACCCTGTATATATTGTAGTATATATTTTTAATTTGTCTTCTAAGTTATGCACCCAGGTCTTTATGAATCTGTAGCTTTATGCACTTTTTTAATGCACTGATCTGCTTTAAAAATGTGCCCCTTTGTGCTCAAAGAGAACTTCTCTATCCTGCCCCAGCCCCTTACATGGGTGGGATGAAATTATGATGAATGATTGACTTCTTAATAAAGTGAAAAGTGGAATTTTGTTGATAGTTTACAGACCTGTTTTAAGTCAGAGTGATGAGCTCCTGTTAAGCCAAGTACCAATGGTCCTGGGCAAGAGATTTTGTGGTCTAAACTGTTGTATGTAGGGTAGCTTTGTAAGTGCAAAAGCAGGGAGAACATACCTAGTATTTTCTGATACTGGTATTTCTGATAATACTGGTATTTTCTGATCTGCTGTCAGACTTGTCACACCCTCATAGAGGACTCTGCCATGCCATGGTTTGCTGCTGCCTGTGCTTGCTCACCACCACCACAAAAGTGAAAGTGGACTGGAGAGAGCTATTGAGTAAATGAGCAGTGCCAATTTTTTTAGAATTTGAGTCAGAACTTATACTTAGTGAAACATGAAAATAAAATTAGGGGTTTGTTTTTTTTTTTTTTTTTCTGGTGAATCCAGTATACAGAGAAAGTGCATTGGAGTAAAAAGATGTGAATGGTTCAATAGCTTGGTGGTTATAGCTTTAGCTAAGGAGACACATGGTTTAGTCCTTTTTCAAAAAAATCCTTCAGCATTTAATAACAGATCTGTTTGGAGAACCTCAGCTCCAAATACCTCAGTGGTCAGGTCAGTCCCCTGGGAGATGAGGGACTAGGCATCAAATACCAGTTCTGAGTCAGGCAAAGAACATTTGTCTCTAAATCTCCCACATCCTGTTGAAAGTGTGTGGGCTAAAGACCATAGCAGGCAGCACTGCTTCCCCAAGTATATGGACAGGACCCACATCCACTTGTGAATCTAATGTTAAAATGACAAAACTTGGGCATTTCTGAAATTAAAGAGATTATCTAAATTGTTCTATTTATCTCCAAGGTACATTTTCTTTCTTTTCACAGCACAAGCCATCACATATGTGTGTGTTTATGTATGTTTTATACATTGCCCAGCCCTATCTCACAGTACACCATCTTTTCTGCCCAACCAAAGCAGTTCTCTGATTTTTCTATCGTTTCTTTTACTAAAGGCAATTACGATGGCAGAGTTTCCAAGTCTCTCATCACCTGAGCCGCTCCATTGCGTCGCTTCACATCAACAACCAGTCAGCAGCCCAGCTGAATCTACTGCAAAAATTCTCTCTGCTTCGTCTCACTGCCATCATGGAAAAGTACTCCATGTCAAACAAACATGGATGGACCTGGTGAGTACCACTAGTAACTGGGAGGAGACTTTTTAGAAGAAAATAGTTTCTCGTAATTCTGTTACTCTTGTTGGTTAGTAAATGCAATTAGAAGGAACCATTGACTTCAAGTGTGGGATTTGAAACTGTCCCTTTTAATCCATTGCTGCCTAGTGGCTCGTTGACAAAGTGAGAGATAGATCCTGGGAATATGAGTTCATTCCTGAGCTCTAACAGAGAGACAACCCTGGCCTTTTGAACAATGCTACAGTTCCAGAAAAATAAACAGGAATAAGAAAGAGTGACTATAAAGTAGGAAAAGTTTATAGTAAGTTCTACCCAGTATTCTTTTGGTGATTCAAAAAGAAACAGCTGCTGCTTCATGTATTTGATATTACTTTGTTTGTGTTTTTAAAAAAGGGTTAGAATAGTTATGGGACTTTTCTCTAGAAATCAAAGATGCAGGCTTTGGCCTAGGCCTGGACCTGTGTTAGAGGGAGCTTGCAGCCCTGGCAGCTGTGACAGCTACCTGGTCACTCAGGGAGTGGAGGGAAGCACACATGGAGGTGAATGCTCCTTCTCTAGCAACTGGCTACAGAAACCTGCATGTTTCATGGTACAAAAACTCTGGTGGGCCCCACAGATTGAGGTACACCAGAAATGGAAATGGGCATGGATAAGAGTAACTAAGAAAATAATCAAAAAAGATGACAGAATCTGAGATATAATAAAACTATCTGAGAAATATTCAAAAGGATGACAGAATCTTTCCCAAATACACTAAGGCACCCAGTCCAGGTACAGTATGACTTGATATTTATATTGTGATTTTCATGCTGAAAGCACCTCGCCAAAATCTCACTAAATTCATCTGTGAGCTATGTTAAGACAAGTTTTCCTTTAGAAATCAAAAAATAGATACAATTGATACATGTGAGATTCACCTCACTGACATCAGTCATTAGGAAAAGTTAAAAGAGTAATCTGTTATAAATCTAATCTGAGAAAGTCAGGTTGGCTGTTTGTGGTCAGAAGAAAAAGACAGGCAACCCCAAAGCAGACCATTATATCCAAGGCTGAGGATTTGGGTCACCTTCCAGAGGTGTCTCTCTCTAAAGTGGGTATAGAGGTAGTACAGACAGCTGACTCTTTCTAAATCTCTGTAAGAGAACTAAAATTCAGTAAGATTAATCCCCATTTCACTGCTCTCCTTCAGTGCATTCCCTGTGGCTAGCTGGTATCTGTGCTGAAATGAATCTCACCTTACCCAGCTTCAAATAAGCAGACTAGAATACAGCAAATTCTAGGTCCTACTGTTTGTACAAGGTTTTCATCCTGAGAGATATTTCTTCAGTTTTTATAATCAGTCTCTAAGGATTTTTAAGAGAGGCGCTGTAAATAGCTGTAGAGTTACGCACTGTACTTCTTCAGTGGGTAATCTAAAATGAGTTTTTACTTCTTCCCACACAGATGACAAAACTCTTAGTCACATTCAGGTCATATTCATATTTTTAATTTTAATTCCATGGCAGTCATGACTTCCAAAAAGGGAATCCAGTTGGTTCTTGTTTTCATCACAATTTTTTGAAGAAAGCAAGCTCACCAGCTTCACTTAAGTTACTCAACTAGAATACATCATATAACACAAGGGAGGAATCTGACACATAGGGATTTCCCACAAGCATTTCTTATTGTAAAGTTTTAGTCAATAGAAATACTAAATCATGTAACTGGTAGTACAAAGATCATTCAGCATGTTAGAGGACTGAACCTCCTTTTCCCTCAAATACCCTCTCCACTCAGGTTTGCTCTGCCATTCCTGTGAGTCCCTAAAAGATGCTTTAAACCTTGTTGGCTTCAGCTGGATGACACCTGAGTAGTAAAAGGTTCTTGCCAGAACAGATTGTAATGCTGTACATTAGAGGCCAACCACTTATAGACATTAAGAAATTAATCAATTATGCAAATTGTAAAGTGTCTGTGTATAGTGCATTGAACATTATTTCACCATCTTTATTAAAATGACCCCGGTTACCAATTTCTGTCAGTAGTGTTACTCAGAAGGTGTGTAAATACCCTGATTTTTTCATGCAGCCTGTTCATGTTAATTTTCAGGTCTGTACCAAAGTTCATGAAGAGGATGAAAGTCCCTGACTACAAGGACAAGAATGTCTTTGGTGTGCCCCTGATAGTTCACGTCCAGAGAACGGGGCAGCCTCTGCCCCAGAGCATACAACAAGCCCTGCGCTACCTACGGAGCAACTGTCTAGACCAGGTAGGAGCTTTACTCCATGGACTTGTTGGCTTTTTCTGAAAAGCCACTTTAAGCAAGCAGCAGTGAGCATTTCTGTACTAAGTGCCAGGATTATTTGAAGATTATTATCTCTTATGTTGGGCCTCAATCTCCTCTGGTGATTTGATAGTTGGGGCCAAAACTAAAAGTCTTCCATTTTGAGATTTGTATCCAGCTATTCTGTTGAAATTTTGTAGCTGTAACAGTCCTGCTGATTTGTATACCACACTCTACTTCAAAGAACATTTTGAGATCTTCATGTATATTGAATGAAACCTGGGAAGGGATCAGGACTCCCCACTTCTACATGTATTTGTACTGCTTATGCTTGACTGTTGCCATTGAGGGTTAACTGCATTCACCATTTCACAAGATACGGTACAAAAGGTTTTATTTACTTAGCAAAGACAGAAAAGTCCAAGAACAGAGAGCAAACTCAGCAAAATATTCCAAGTATTCTGTTGACAGAGTCAGATATATCCAGATAGTTAGGTCAGCTGGGGTTCAATGCCAAAGCCATTATGGTACGTTGCCTTTTATAGTGTTCTTAGCTACAACAAGCCAGCTGGGAGACCCTCATGCTCAAAGTATTTCAGATTTTTTTTTTATTCCCTTTAGCTACAGAGGGACATACTAATCATATTTTTACTGTTCTTCCCCTAAGGATGAGGATGTATATTTTTATGAACATAGGACTGGGAGAAACCCCATGGCTGTTTATGTACAGTCCTCTACTGTTACTGACCTCATGTCATAGGACCTCTTTCATAACTGCCTTTAGATAGTTGTAAGTTCGAAAGGAGCAACCAGCACTTTGCTCTTCAGACTTTGCTGCTTTCCTAGCTCTGAGCACACAAAAAGGGTAGAATTAGTCTATTCTGTATCTTCACATTTTCTAATCACTATTCTAGCCACTGTTCAGGTTTTTTGTTGGGTGACAGTCATCTTCCCCAAAACTGAAATCTGAAAATTATAGGTGTTCCAGTGAATCACAATAATTTCCCTTTGCAGCCAGTGGGAAAAACACAGGTCCTTCTGTCAGGAAGACACAGCTCCTTCCTACCATTCTCTTTGTAAAGCGATCCTGTAGTGGTCAGACCTTGACATCTAACTCCAGAGTGTCAAAAGTGAGGTGAGATGAGTTGTGCCAGCTATGTGCAGTGTGGGAGCTGAGGGGTGGGATGAACAGCTTGTCAGAAATTTATTAAGAGAGGATGGAAGGGAAAGATGCATAGAGACAAGTAGAAGTGATATATTCAGGAGCTAACATGCCTGGTTGCCACGGTGCTCATCTGGGTTTGTGTAGTGAGCTGGGAAAGCCAGTGTAGGAAGAAAAGTGATGCAGCAAGCCTGGAATTAGTGGTGAGATTGGAGGAGGAGACGCCCAAATAAGAGGAACGGGAGATGTAAGGATAGGGATGGGCTTGTCAGCTAAGAAGCAGAGCAAGAGGAAGAAAAAGAGAGAGGATTAATTGGGGAGAATGTAAAGGGAGTGTAAAGGAGAAGGAAAAAGCTCTTGAGAGATATGAGGCAATTAAAAGGTGTTGGAAGCCTCATACAACTATCTGCTCCATTTGTGTTTACGGGCTGGGAAGCATCAGAGCTCTGTGAATTTCAGTTCAGCTTTGGTTTCTTCTTGGAGTAAAATTGGGGAAATAGTGATTAAAAAAAAGAAGGAGGAAAAGTATAAATTGGGATCCTTTAAAATATCTTTTCACCAAAAACCTTTCTAGACAAAAACATTCCAGGCAGTTCAGCTCCTCTGCTTCACAGTTACTCCCTTTGTTCCCATTTAATTCAAAGTCTGCTAATGCCTGGACAGAGACCTGAGTAACCTCAGCATCCTGCTTATGTGCCTCTCCTGTGCACTGCAGAAGGTGGGCTAGAGTTCAGAACAGGTGTCAGAGCTTCTACTGCACAAACTTGGTAAAGTTGAGGTTGCTCTAAACCATTGCAAGGTCTGGCTCCTGCCACTGAAATCCCTAAACTTGCATGAGGAGCCGCACAGTTACTTGTAGGACATGTAATTCAGTTTCACTTCATGAAATAAAAACTTTGCCTTTTCCTTTCCTTTGCTTTGCCTTTTCCAACTGCATCTTTATTTCTGTCATGCATCATATGGCTGCTTGTAGGGAAGATGATCCACACAGCACGAAGATAGTAAAGAGATTGGGGCAGACTAACCCCTGGGTTTTTGGTCCCTTTTTATTTACAGAACAAGTCTGTAATAATGCATAACAGAGGCTAAAACATCTCTTTTTATTGAGTGAAGAACTCTTTTGATTAATTATTATTTTTTTCCATTAATTAAAAAAAAAAGGAAATAGTTTGGATAAATGTCTTTAAACAGAGATCAAGAATAGTAGAATGATGTCCATCTGGAGATTGCATGGGTGAGATTTGATATCTGACCTCTCAAATCAGACTTAGCTAGAAGTTTTTAATGGTTGTTTATACCAGCAAGGACACTTTCCATCAAAGGGAGAGAACTGAGCCTCTGGTCTGACATTTATCTACCACAGGCCAAAACTTTATTTTTTGGGCAAAATTAGCAAGTCTGTCTTCTTCATCTTCAGCACACATTTCTAAGAGTAAAAGGCATATAAAAAGACGAAGAGAAAGGGAAAGGGAAAACCAGATGAAAAGAGCTGGAGGCTCTTTCTTGTATGCTCTTGTCAGGAAGAAGAGTAGAGCTTCACTTGGGATCATAAATACAGAACACAGGGCACACTCCAGTTCTCTACTTCCTGTACAGAAATTTAGCTCTCAAGTGACACTAAATTCATCAATAAGAAGACATAGAAGAGCTGCCTCACAGTCAGTCTGGTGCAGCAGTTCATCTCCATTTAATTAATTAAATAAATATACCTCCTCACAGAGCTGTGATCTATGTAATTAGTGTCATGAATGTGTGAGTTGACCAAAGTCCTAAATACCCTCCAGGTGAGCATGGGAGGTGTTTTAGAGAGAGGAGGGTCCTCTGTGAACTCTGTGCTGCTTCTTACTCAGAAGTAAGGGGGAGAAGGCCAGAAGGCATTATTCCCTTGCCTTTACTGTTTGTTGATGGACTATGCCATGCAGGATCACCAGTGAGATAGCAGTCACAGAGGAAAAAGGGTCTATAATTCCCAACTGGAAATGTACCTTTCCCATAGGTCTCTCTCAATGTTTCACCTTTTTCCTGCAAAACTGAGGGGAAAACAGTGTTAACACTTCCTAACTGAAACACTGTAAACTCACTTGGGAATAAAAAATGTGGTTGAGGCCCAGGAATTCACCCCAGGGGGAATTCCACGGGTGGAGAAGGACAAGAAAGGGCAGCCCTGCCTTGAAGGCATCATTTGAAGAATTACCACTTCCTTTCAAAATAGAAAGCAAACAGGATAAAAATGTATTTTAGTGACACTGCACAAGTAATCCCTCCGTGGCTCCCACACTCGAACTGTACTTTTCAGTGGGATTTGGGAGAACTCTTGGAAGCAGAGAGCATGAAAGGGAAAAAATACATTTAATCTTGATTTTAAAGCTCTACCAGGAAGTACTAATCTTTTGCCACAGCATTTATTACTTAGCTAAGCATAATATTTTCTTGTTAGTCTTCAAAATATATACCCAAATAAACATGAGGGGCCAGATTCTCAGCTGGAGTAAATCAACAGTCACCCAAGCCAAGCAAGCCAGGCTGTTTTATATCAGCAGAGCATCTTGCTTAAACTTCTCAGGCAGCAGAGAAACCACAAGGCAGTCTGAACCCTCTCTCTAGGATGGGACAGAGAGCAGCAGCATTATTAACCCCTGCAATCTTTCTGTGGGAGCCTGTGCTTGCCTGCGAGCCTTGTAGGACCATCAATTGCATTTGCACATTTTCCTCCTTCTTGCCTAGAGTGAAATAAGCAGCCCAAGCTTTGGTCATGATCCAAGTCCCCACATCTAAATGTATATACCACATATATATTCTTCAAATGCCATTTTCCCTTTTACCTGACTCAATATGGAACGTTTTTAGGTGGGTCTGTTTCGGAAATCTGGAGTGAAATCCCGAATCCAGGCCCTGCGTCAGATGAACGAGAGCTCCCCAGAAAACGTCAGCTATGAAGACCAGTCAGCATACGATGTGGCTGACATGGTCAAGCAATTCTTCAGGGACTTGCCGGAACCTCTCCTCACAAGTAAACTGGGAGAGACTTTTCTGCACATCTATCAATGTAAGTTGATATTTCTACATAATTCTATTATTATAAACAATTAGAAATTATTATATAGTAATATACTGTGAATAATTTTGTTGTGTAAACACTGGATAGCTTTCTTTCTGCTGGCCTTTGAGATATAAAAAACCCCTCTGCCCTCAAAATATTTCATGAACAGGTCTTTAGGACGACCTAAACATTTCAGTGTCAAATTTAATGGAAAGACAATGTTCATACCAGCCTCACAATCAGAAAGAAGACAGAAGAACAGACTGCTGGACACAAAAAGCATGAAGACTCATATTTTTTGTCAGATTTCATTCAACTGTGTGCCCATTTCATGCACTTATATCTCAATATAAGTGAGTCTTCTGGGCATGGAGAAGTGGTACTTGACCATGAGAATATGTGTCTCTGTAGTCCCCTTCCTTGCTGTGACTTTTGATTATTTATTCTTTCATTATAGTCAATAAAATGTACATGCAAAAACAAGCTGCCTTCATGTAGATAATAAGCTCTATGCAGAGAACTCATAGAGAAAGATTTCTTCTTTTCTTTCCAGCATAAGCAATCTTCAGAAAAATCTGAGACTCAGATGCATCAGAATAATGAAAGTCCCTGTGAATCAGGAAATGACTTTGTGTATCTTCTCCAGACTGAGGGAGAAATAAACAGTGAGGAAAACACTGAACAGCCAGAGGAATTAGAGGTTTTTTCCTGACAATGTCCATTATGAGGGCCAGTCAGCCAGCACTCTGGCAGATGCAGCCAGCCTAAGCCAAATAATTGGAAGCACTAAAGAGAAGTGTGTCTAGTCTTTTCACTTGCAGACATTTCAGCTGCCAAAACAATAGAAAGCCATTTTAAAACACTGTGTAATCCCAGTGCTTAAGAATCTCAGATACTTCCGTTGCTTCCCTTTACTGTAAAAATCTGTCTGTGGCGTGCAGTCACTAATGCATTTACCACCACAGTGTCTGTAGCTGGTAGAGAATGCTGGGATTCTGCATGTGAGAGACAGCACTGCAAATAAATTCAATGGGTTTGGCTGTACGTGATGTCTTGGGACATAAGTTAACTGCAAGAGTTGGTGCCTAGCCCTGGACCATCATTTCCCCTTCTTCTTTCCTGCTCACAAGTTGTCTGCCTGCACACACATTAATAAGCTTGTTGAGAAAAGCAACAGGAATTCTGGCCACTAATAAAATGGCAGTCACAATCATTTCCATGGAGAGCTGGCCAAGGAGAAGATTATCCACTGCAAGGACGTGTTCTGCATATCCTTGGAAACAATTCACCACTAAACTATTGCTTGATGAAAACTGGGGATGTCTCTTTGCACAGAAGAGACTGCAAGTAAATTACCCCCTTGCTACAGGAAGAGAGAGATGGCAGATCCCAGGGGCATCAGCATAAGCAGGTCTGTATCCAGAAGGGCTCCCCTTTTCCAAGACATGAGGCTGAATGGGGAAACATTGATATCAGCCAACAAGAAATGTAAAAAGAGGCATGGGCTGACTCTGTAATGTCTGCATGGTGCAGACAATGAAGAAATTCTCTTTCCATTGGTCAGAAGGTGGAAAGATGAGCTAAGATTGCAAAAAATGCACCAGGAGTTAAAGGATTTCAGAAAGACTTGAGGATGAGTCTCTTTAAACCAAGGTAGGAACAAGAAAAGATGGGCTCTGTAGACACCAGAAAATGTTGTTTGGATTAAGAATGAGTAGCAAGTTTTTTTTTTTACCATGTGACCAACAAGAAGTCTATTTTTCTGTTTCAGACAGTACTGACAAAACTCCTTTCATAGAAAGAAAAATTGTTGAAAATTTCTGAGATACCAATTGTATTTCATAACATCTGCAAATAAACTAATCTGTAGCTGAGACTTTTTCTTGCCTTTTGTTCTGTTTAACAAATTGTTATTGTGAAGTTAGGAAGAATTTTTCCTCTCCTAGTGTATTGGCAGGAGATTTCTGATTTTCTGGGACTCGCTTAAGATATTTTTCATATATCCAAGACCTTTTTCATATATCCAGAATGGCTTGAGTTGCTGTAACACATAGGATTTTGGATGAGATTATTAATGTAGCAGTCTATATGACATAGCATTGGTGAAACTTTCTCCATTTTCCTAAAACTCTCAGTTGATTAATGTTTATCTGTGACTTGAAGCACTGGCTGATCTTCTGCTTCATGTACCAGACCCATCAGAGCAACAATAAAGTGGAGGGAGGGATTACGAGGAGGTGTTATGGGAAGAGAAGACACATTTCATGGATTTAGCAAAGGCTCCTCTGACTCTCAGAAAAACCTGGCCTTGCTGCTTTCAGAAACTTTAGAAGTATTGAGCTGTGTTCATTTTGTCTTTCATGTCTGAAAGCTTTTAAAATAAAGTGCTTGTACAAGGTTAGCAGTAAAATCTTAAAAGCTGGCTGTTCCCTCTACTGTAAATCTGCATTTGTTCTTCTTCCACTCGATTATAGAGAGTATGTAATACCCAGAGGAGGACTCGAAGTCCAAACTGAGAGAACTTTTAGAAATGAATCTGTCTGAGATGCTATTTAAGCATTTCCACTACTTCTTTCATTAAACTCTTGTACGGTTTAGGACACAAATCTAAGTGTTCCCGAAGCTTCCCTAAGACTTAAACTTCTGTCTTGCCAGGGGACAAAGAAAACCTGAAAGCTACCACTTAAAGCTATGAGTACTGAGTACTATTCTCCCTTCATAAACTTCAAATGAAGTCTAGTGCTTTTCTTGGGAGCAGCCCTTCAAACAAACAGAGAAACACCAAACACTGGCGAGAGAAGCTGTGCTTCATGGAGGAGCAAAACCCAGCTCTCCAGAAGCCAGCTGATCTTTTCCCCTTGGTCTCCTGTCATCTGCCTCTTCACAAAGCCATTGCTAAGGTCCAGAAAGACCTCTGTGAATCGAGCATTAACCTAACACTGCCAGGTCCTCCACTGAAACACATCCCTAAGCACCACATCTGGGTGGTTTTTGAGCACTTGAGGGGACTGTGAATGTCTGTACTTTATCTTTCTGGCTCCTTACCTGATCTTACAACTGACCCCCTGGATGTCACTTGCTCCTTCCCAGATGTCCCCAAGGAGCAGCGGCTGCAGGCGGTGCAGGCAGCAATCATGCTCATGGCCGACGAGAACAGGGAGGTCCTGCAGACTCTGCTTTGCTTCCTCAGCGACGTCACCTCCGTGGAGGAAAATCAGATGACTCCCATGAACATCGCTGTTTGTCTGGCCCCTTCCCTCTTCCATCTCAATATAGTGAAGAAAGAAAGCTCACCAAGGTATGTTTCTTCTCAGCATTATAAATAGTCACATCCTGAATATGGAATACTTTCAGTGGTACGCAGGAAAAATTTTCCAAGCCATCTGCTTTCCAGCACACATTAAACAGGGCATGGCTTCAGTAAGAGGGGAAAACCCCTGCTGCAGAGCCAGAAGCACACTTGTTTTCACAAGCCCAGCAGGCATTTCTGGTTGTCTGTTGTGAACATGCGGTGCCTGCTTTCCATGTGGAATTTTCAATGGGGCACTAGTGAGTTTTGTGTGAGTAATGTTGAATGTTCTGTAAAGGAAAAGGGATTGATTTTGCTCTGGTTGAAGTCAAAGATAACCATGTTTTAAAGGATTTTGATACGTAGGTTTTCAATGAGTGTTTTTTTTCACTTTCAATTTACTGTCTACATTCTGTCATTCAGGAAACAGGGTTTATTTCAGGCCACATTAAAATTGTAACATGGTGATTGTAGACTAAACAGGGCATAGCCCAGCTAAACATTAGTGGTCCCTCTTGACTTTTTCCCCTCCCATCTGGTTCAGAATACACTGAGATTCTTGGTCAAGTACATGTATATAACCTGTGTCTGAATAAGGGCTTTAAGAAGTAACAATGTAAACCACTTTACATCATGTCTGTTAAAAATCCATTTCAAAATGTACAACACATCATGCAGGATATGCATAACCTTTCCTGCTTTTACCTTTGGCTGAGCAATATTTTAGGTAAACATTTTTCCTTTAAAAAAGGCCCAACAGTTTGAGCAGTCTTGTTGATACATAGAAACTAAAGATAGGGGGTTTTTCTCTCTGATGCTGGGAGTATCCTGCTGGTTTTTGCTTTCATATTAAAAATATTCAGCTCTTTACCTGAGATACTGAATTCAATTACAGAGTAATACAGAAAAAATATGCAACAGGGAAGCCAGATCAGAAGGACCTCAGTGAAAACCTGGCAGCTACTCAGGGACTTGCTCACATGATAATGGAATGCAACAAACTTTTTGAGGTGAGTGAGAGACTCAAACAGCATTATTCATGGCCACATAATGCAGCACCCTTTGAAGTATTTATGTTTATGCTTATATTTTCTGTCTTGTGTTAGCTCAGAAATTGGTGCCTCACTTATTTGTAAACTTGCTTCATCCAAAGTTTATTTATCTCATTTCTTTATGGCGGTTCCCTTTTAGTATTCAAAAGATGCGGGGTAATTATTCTGTGACAGTTTTCAACCCAAACCACTGGATTAGGAAATTTTAGACTAATTCAAGTCAAAATCTGCTAGTGTAAAATTTTATTACAATGCTTTTAAGGCCTCAATTAAAACCTATTCATCTTAAAAATAATTGCCTATACACTTTATTTCTGTGTGTCATGCAATTAAGTAAAAATCACACAGAGACCTGCTGTCAATCCTGCTGCTACTTACACTGCAGCTGGAGGAGAGCAAGTGCTCGTATCTTCTTTCCCCAGAAGCACAAGGCAATATTTCTGAGGGCTAAAGGAGTAACAGTGGTGTATTCACATCCAATTGATCAATCAAACACAGTTCTGCATGAGTAGTGCTGTTCAGAGCCATGGGCTGTTTCATTAGACTACTTTGATGTTTCATCTTGCATAAAGACAGAAATTGGTGTGCATTTTACAGATCCTAGATCCGTACAATTGTATGCTGAATGGTCCATCAGCCTAGAAACACATTGCCTTAAGGAAAAGTTCTCAGCAGGAGATTTTCCCTGTGTGTTTTCCCTCCCTTCTGTGGCACAGGTCCCCCACGAGATGATCACCCAATCCCGAAACTCCTATGTTGATGCAGAAGTGCATTCTCCTACCCTGGACGAGCTTGGGAAACAAGTGGATGAGGAAGGAGGGAACTATCAGATGTACCTGGAAACTCTCATGCAGAATCTTCAGAAAGAAGCAAAAGAGAAATTCAAAGGATGGGTCACATGTTCCAGTGTAGAGAACACAGAACTCGCCTACAAAAAGGTAATTTGGGGAGACATGAAAGAAGCAGTAAAGAAACCAAAGCAAAATGCAGCTCAGCTATGGGGCACTCTGGCATGTTGCATGGCAAAACTCACACCCTTCTTTCTGGCAAGGCACTCTTTTTTTATTATTATTTTTTAAAAGATTACTAAAAGCAGTTAAACTGTAATGTAATAGTGATTCAAGTATGAGATTCCAGAAAAAGGCACACAAAGCAACCTGGGGTCTCCAATATAGATCAAGTAAATGACACAGCAAACAACACAACCAGAGAGTGAGCTGAGATGTTAAACAACAGAGAACATTACCTGGGCAAGCTCTTTGACTGGAGGACATGAAAGGTTTCTGACCAGCTCTTGATGTTTGCTAGCAGTTTAGAGAACACAGCTAGAACATAGGTAATTACGAAACTTCTTCAGGCTCTCCTATGCGTTTTTAAGCAGGCCAGTTTTATCCCTGATCCTTTTGTCCTTTTTTCATGTGGATTTTTGATACTGCAACTTTTAATAAAATATCTGAATTTGTTTTAGGCGCCATCACTTCTTCAGAGAAAGCCAGACCACTGCAGTGAGGCAGAGGGTGCTGCAGGGTCCCTGCAGAGAGTGGAGTTCAGGGCTGCTGGAAATTTAATAGCAAAGCAGAGGTCTCCAAACCAGCAGCAGCTAGCAAGAGGAAGGGATGAATTAGGGGTAGGTGATGCTAATTAGTCAGGAGAAGAGCACTGGGAGGAATATGAGATCTGAATGGTGAGGGGGCAGGAGGCAGCATTACCCCCAGCTCAGGAAAGTGCAACCCCTCTGTCAGGGCAAAGAAATTGCAGTTACTGTGGTTTGTAGCCAGCTTTTGTGAGTGACCTCTCCAGGGAGGGACTGTGAGAGGCTGGGGAGAGAGTAACAGGGCTCAGCTGGGAGCAGAATATGGGAGATGGGAGAGAGGGAATAGAGGCCTTTACATCTGGTGGTCAAGGACCTGTAAGACTACAGAGAGGATTGGGAGTCTGGGGCTCCAGGGCAGGGGAAATGGGGAACTGAAAGCTTTGGGGAGAAAAAATTACAACATGAAATAATTTAAGATGGGAGATGAGGAAGGTGGGTTTCTGTGGAAACAATCCTGGGTCTGTGGGAGGTACTAGAGGTTTCCAAAGGATACATTGGTATATGAGAACAGTAGGGTAGGGAAGGGTTAGATCCAGTGATTACAGTTAACTTGTTTACTGCCTGAAATAGGACCCCTAAAACCATGCAGAAAAGCTGTATGTGTGCAATCTAGGATATTCACCTTGTGCATAGCCCAGCACTTTCTGCTCCCTTTACTGTAAGCTGTGAAGGTGTTCCAAGAAACAGGATCTGTGAGCAAGGAGGAGTTAGCAAATAGTCTGTGCTCTTTGAAAGGTGTTTTCCCAACACCTCCCTTGCAGCTATTTTGAGGAGCAAACATCTGTGTACCTGGCACATAACTGAATCAATGTATGTTCTGCTCCCCCAGAATTAACCAGGAGGGTAAATGGACCCTCAGTCCCAGGCAGTATATAAGATTGCCTAAGGCAGTTGCTTTATTTCAGCCCAGGGTTTCAGTCTCTCCTCTCTTTTTACTTCTGCAGACACATATTCATCTTTCCACTTAGGATATTTGGACTTGGAAAAGTGTCTGTCACACCAGAAGTAATGCAGAGCCTCACTGGCACTATGGGAACTAGTCCAGATATATTCTGCTGTGAGAGCGGAGTAATGAATCACTTTAGATTTCCATCCACGACTAGTAGAGCAGCAGCAATAGCAATAATAGTAATGATTAACAGGGAAATATGAATGCTCTTAAGCTGAAGTCAGACACACACATTGAGATTTTGTCCTCAGTTAGCTGAACATAGGCATGTAAATTATCAGGGTTTGTGTTCTTTGTCACTTCACTCCAGGTTGGGGATGGGAACCCACTAAGGCTTTGGAAAGCCTCAGTTGAAGTTGAAGCCCCTCCATCAGTTGTCCTGAACCGGGTGCTGAGAGAACGTCACCTCTGGGATGAGGACTTCTTGCAGTGGAAGGTGGTGGAGAGCCTGGACAAGCAGACAGAAGTTTACCAATATGTTTTGAACACCATGGCTCCTCACCCCGTCCGAGACTTTGTTGTTCTCAGGTAAGCTGAGGGCGGTTCTCTGGTACCTTTGCCTCCTGCAGTGCATAAAGAAGATCTGGATTTATCTCAGCCTTCACATCTGTGTAATTGCTCTCCAGGAACTCTACTTCTGGGCAGCAGTGTTGATTTCTCAAACTGAATTAGTCATACACCTACAGCATGCTGACCTTTTCTCTGATGTAATTTGAGCAGCACATACTCCTGAGGCCATAAATATAATTTCTTCCTCAGAACAGATGTCTGATAATAGCTGCTCTTCTCTCTTAGCTTTGTTTGTTGTCAAAACAGTGCAAATAGAACCCAATTGTTTTTATGCTGCTTTTGCTGTTCTCTGGGGAATGTTTGATGTTTAAGAGCCAAATGTTTAGAAGAGAAGATAGTGGCGCTTTTAAGCTAAGGCTGTTTCAGTGTCTATAGAACTTACTATCTTAAATTTTCAGTTGGAGTCTTTTTAAATGAAGAAATGCTGATCCATAAAAATCCTAATGTGGAAATGAACAGAAAGAGGCAGTAGATTTGCAGTCTCTCTTCCAGGGGATGACTTCTCTCAAATAAATGTATAGCTGTGTATCAATATTCCACATTCAGTTCCAGTTCCACCATTGTCTATCTTCTTGTACAGAACAGTCAAAAAAAAAAAAAAAAACCACCCTCTTCTGTCTTTGAAATCTGGACCTTTGCTTGCTAGCAGCTATTGAGGAGCTGCTGACATATTTTACTTACAGGGTCAGTCCTACAGTTATTTATTTTAGGATGATTTTGTGCATTCCTGCTTTTGGTCCCTACTTTCTTTGATTGAAATGATGTGCCGGATAAACACAAAGCAGTTTTGACAAAGGAAGTAGTACAGGGAGTCAGAATTGTATTAAAGGGAATGAAGATTGAAGGAAAAAGATGAGTCAAATAAAATATAATTATGAAAATACATCCCTTTTATGAACTTCAGTAGTCTCTTAAAGGATGACAACATGCAGATATTGTTGGTATAAGGGAAGAATTATTGGAACTCTTAGGGGAAGATTTTAAAAATGCTTTCTGTAACCAATTCTCCCATTACTTTATTTCCTTTGCCTTACTACAGTATACTGGGCTAAATTAACTATTTTATAATCAAATATATATTATATTTTTATATAATCATATATCTATCATTATTTTATAAATAATCTTCTTATATAATGTCATTAGCTTGAACCAGTGATAAATTTGGCCCTCTGCATGGCACCAAGAAGATGGTCTGTGAGCGGCGGGGAGGTTTTGATGACCATAATTTGGTCCTCTCATTTGCCACTTAGTTCACTATTAGGTTTCGTGGTGGTTTATGTTCTTTAAAGACCTGCTGTGCAGTCACATCACTTAAAGGAAAATCCTGCTATTGAGTTCTCATTCTTTTCACTGACCCAGGCAGAATGACCCCCAAGGACTGAAATGCATATCATAAAAATGAATCCTGGTGGGTTCTTAAGGGCTGAAAACAGCTATCAGGCAGATCTGTCAGATTCTGTTGTTTATCTCTTTTGATTGATATCATTAAGTCTAGAGCAAGGTTACCCAGCAATACCGCAGTCAATTCGATACATTATGATTGGTGGGAAGTGAACAGTGAAATTATAATACACCTCTGGGGACATGAAAAAATATATTTTAACAGATGGCAATTTTCTTCTTCTCAGTCAAACTTTGGGCTGTGAAAGGATCAACTTCGTTGTTCCCTTTTTTTACAATGTGACAGTCATAACAAGGGGATTAGGCTCCCTAGAGAAGACTGTGATGGTAAGATGAGAGGAGAAATGTTTCATATGTCTGGGATATGACACAGGTCTCAGCTGCCCTGCACAGGCATCACTTTTATTAAAGAATCCACAAGTGTTTCATGTTCATTAAGTATGACAGCATTTTGGTGAGTTAGGTGCCATGCCTGATATTACTACTGTAAGGTATTTAAAGAACTACTGAAACTGGTCTAAATCCATATGACTGGGAACAGGAAAGCTAAGTCTTCTGAAATCTTTGGGATAGAGAACTTTTCACTTTCCAAATGGCCCAGGGAGTGCTTGGTAGTTACCAAAATGATGTGGGCACATCTAAACACTGTGCAGGCACTTGCAGGAGGTGGTTCGGCATTTCTCATACTGGATCTCAGCTGTGATTTCCTTCTCCCATATGTTTTATCTGCCAAGATAGCTCATCAATTTTATTAATGCCCAGGGACATAAAACCTTCTGGTCAGTATCTTCCTGCAGTGTCTTGAGTAACAGCTCCATTTCATGTAAGAAAAATGCAGAATGTGAAAATTAGCTGCTGAAGTCCAAACTTCAACAGCCCTTGAAAGCAGCTTACCTGCTAAAATATGATACTTCCCAGGGCAGCATAACTCCTGTCTCAGACAATCCACAACAAGATGATGCATGTTGCATAGCACAGTGGGAATTTCTCATTTCTTCCCACAGCACAGGAAAAAGCGCAGACCTATCCTCTGAGATTCAGTGCAGATGAGAAAGATGTGAGACACAAGGGTATGTAGAGAATGCTTACAGAACAAAAAAAAAAGTTAAGTATTAAAGTCTAGGAATCTTGAACTTGGTGGAAAACTTCTCCAGCATGTAAGAGAGGCTAGAAACATGGGAGAGGAAAGAAATGGAAGGACATTTTGTTTTTAATTCAGACAACCTTGAAACATAATCTGGGTATCCTCATATCCTCATATTAGTGAGGAATTCTGCTGTACTAAACTGCATTTCTTGCTCTGTAAGCCTGCCTGGGTGCAGTGCACAGTTTCAGCTTTTGCTGGATGGCTTATCCTCGGTCTTTCTCCTTTTCAAAACTTTTGTCTGACTGCAAAAGGCTCTATCATGCCCTAGAATACTAATGGTTACAAAATACTCCTGTGGAGAAGCAAAATTTCTCCACCTGGAGCCACATAGATGGGTGGCCATTCCACATGGCCATGAAACTCCACCAGGAATTCCTAGGACAGTCCACTGGCATTGCAGGCAACAAGGATAGGCAGACAAGCAAACTGTAACTTCAGTTCTGGTTCTTACTCATGTGCCCAAAAGTTTCATTGCTAATGTGATTCCATCTTGCATCCGTTCCTACAGGACATGGAGGACAGATTTGCCCAAGGGGATGTGCATGCTGGTTGCCACCTCTGTGGAGCATGAAGAGGCTCCTCTCATGGGAGCTGTGCGAGCCATCGTAATGGACTCCCAGTACTTGATAGAGCCCTGCGGCTCCGGAAAAGCCAGGCTGACCCACATCTGCAGGATTGACCTAAAGTAAGTATCCCACCTGCACAAGGTAATGCCCATTCAGCAGGACAAAACCCTCAAGTTCAGATGCTGGGAACAGAGGGCATGGTTAGGGTAGCTTTGCTGCTTCAGAGTTTTCCTGCAGTTTTTTTTCCACTCAGTGCCTACCACTGTTAAAATGTGATCTTAGAAACAGCATCTGCTTATTTGATTACTGCAAGGGAGGACTTCAGAGTACACTTAAAAAGACAAGTATTTGGATCTCCACCACCACCGTGGGCAGTGCTGAGCAGGAAGCATAGCGAGCACGTTTCTGTGGGGCATGTTTCTTGAGTATTTGAGTTTCTCAATAATTCTCTTTTCATTTCTTCAGAGGACATTCCCCAGAGTGGTACAACAAAGGCTTTGGACATCTGTGTGCAGCAGAAGTTGCCAGGATCAGAAACTCATTTCAACCTCTGATTGCTGAGGGACCAGAAACAAAAATCTGATTAAGTGTTCCTGGGAGCATGTGAGCATAAATCAGGGTTTGGCAGGGAACAGGAATACTGAAAGCAAAGGTCTGATTTAGGCTGCAGAAATCTGACCAGATCTGGGTCCATACAAAGCTGAAAAAGGAATTTTATAGGAAAGTTCTTTTATTCTGAAGACTTCACCTTCCCCCCTCCCCCACATCCATTCTGTATTAATTTTGATCATTGAACTAAACATTTCTTCAGAGAGCTTTTATTACTTTAAAAACAGATTATTGACATTACTTGTATGTTACATAACTCTGGTATTTAAAGGCTTCTAAGAAGCATATTTTAATTGTAAATAAATAATGTACAGTATGTATATATTTATCTATATTCTATCTATATATATATATGTATATGTATAAATTAATTATTTTGTATATAACTCAGTGCAAATCACTTGCATCAGTTGGAATTTAAGTGGACTTGTCACTTGTTTCTTAGTGTGTCACTGTTACATAAGCTGTATTTGCTGTTATCAGAGCTACCAGGCCTAATTTGTGTGATAACAAACGCCTGTTCCCAAATATGTTTCGTGTCTGTGTGTGCTATGAGAAGCTACCTAGAAATATATGTAGGAAGAATTACAGGAACTAAGGAAGAAGGATGTTACAGTGCATTTAAAAATAATGAGGAGGGAATAAGTCTCACCAAATAAAATACATGGAGATGCATCTGAGTCAGACATTGTGGAGGCCATTTATGTTCAGCTGTAGAATTGTGACTTTTGTAGAAGGTGTTGAAAGCTTACCTGTTGCCTTAAATGACTGGTGTCTGTCAATAGAGAACCTCACTGTGTGCCGTGTTCCAGGTAACAGCTCATCCTCAGACAGCACAAAGTAATGCTCTGTGTCCTGAGATGGCTGAAATCAGACTGGTAACTTATTAAGCTGTAAATTAATTCTTTTTTGTAAGCATTTTGTCTAGGTTCTGAGTGTTTCTGTGTTCTTTCCTTCTCCCATAGAGATGGCTAATCCAAAGCAGGTTTTCCACATCCAGTGGACACAAAGACATGCAGATGAACACCATGCCTTTTAATATTCTTACTATACAAATAACTATGCTTTTTTAAATTTTTAAACACATCTTGGAGATTTAAAAGACTAAATAAATGCTATTCTTGGAAAGATTGCTTTTATAGTAACAGCAAGCATTTTCATCTTATATTACACTGTTCTGCATGATCCCACCTCTGTAGGCATTGGTGGGAGCAGGATTAGGACTATGAGGAGTAGGAGCCATTTAAGCCTATTTTATAATTTCATTTTCAGGGACCTATTATTTTGCTAAAGGAAGAATGCTTTAAAAGTAGTAATAATAATTTGTCAACATTGCCTTTGAGGCATGGTTCCATTTTGTTTTTAACTAACCTACAACCAAAATGTTATTACATCTATGACTCAATAAGAATGTACAAGCCTGATAATATTGTTCTTCATTAATCGTATTTGTTCACTTAGACTTTATTTATTGCTGCATAAACCAGCAGAATCACTCACAGCCAGTGTTTCAGCTCAGTCCTTCCAACAAAATCCAGAAAGATTAGTACGAGGTTGATTAAGCAGGATGCATTTCCTACGTGAAGCTACAGCTTTGTGCCCCAATTCAATGAATGAGGAAGTCCCTTCAAAGCCAGAGATTTGAACATTCCCCAGGTGTGAGAGCTGTGCCACTGTGTTTGGTGACAGCTGCTAGAGCATGACCCCACATGCCATCCTGCACACACATGGGGCTGTGCTGGCAGGGGACAGCCCTGTGAGCTGAGGCAGCACACCTGTGGGAGCTCAGGGTGGACAGGGTGACCCACAGTACTCCAGCATGTCCTTGTGAAGGAGCAGGACTCCAAAAAAGTCACTGTCATCTCCACCCATGAGCTGTGTCACTCATGTTTTGTTGTGCAAGTCCTAGGATGAGGGATGTTGGCTGCCTGGGAGCTCCTGCCTTGAGTTTATGGCCAACAATAGTTGCAATGTGCAACTCTCACAAGCTTTAAGTCCTGCAGACAGGGGAGCACTCACAGGACCCTTTTGTGGCCGTAGTGGGGTCTGGCAGTCACCTGCTGGCTGCAGGGCATCACCACTGCCCAGGCTCAGCCTTCCCAGGAGCAAACAGTGCCTCCCCAGCTGGGAATGCCATTCCAGAAAGCAGCATCTCCTCCCAAATGCCTGTGGCCATGGCAGCAGATTTCATGCCGGCTGTTTTCCAAAACATGAGCAATTAGAGTATTTCTGCTACATTAGTTTACATAAATAAATACAGCGGCGCCTCAGCATTAACAGGCACAGAATTTCTAGCCCTGGGAATGGCAGTGTCTGGCAATTAATAATGTCTTAAGGAAAAGAAGGGAAAACCTGGACAGTGGTTTTTTCTTGTCTCACAAGTCATCGCTCAGCTGGAAAAGGCCCTGTGCCCATCTGCCACCCTTAGCAAGGTAGGGTTGTTTTCCTTGCAGAAGCTCTGTCATAAGCTTCTGGCATCTCCAAGCCATGTATTGTTGAAATAAGATTTCTTCAAAATGCACATTATGCCATGTCTACTGTTCAACTACCACAGTATTTTGTATTGTTACATTGATACATTATGTTAATTGCATTTTTAAATGTTATACTCATATCAATACCTCATATTTTTACCTCATCAGTTGGTATCAGTCATTAGTTGTAAATAAATAATTTCAGAGTTGAATAAATTTGCATACACTATAGAATCGTGTTCCTTTGTGCTCCTTTTTTATCCATTGGCTCAAGAAATGCTGAATTTAAGTCCTCAATTTCTATATTGCAACCTCTATACACTGAACTGTTCTGGTGTAGAACTTCAGTAATAACTGCACCCTCAAAATTATATTGTTGTTCATTATACTTAACCTGTAGTATCCTTATGTATGCATGAGCTTCATGGCAAAGATTATGTTTTCAAATTCAGCCATGTTTCTGCATCTATGCTCTTGTCAATAATTTAGGTCTAAGTTCACAGGAGTGACTGGAGCTGGGTGAGTGCTGGGTTTACATTGTCAGACATCAGCCATCTCAAATCCATCAAGCCACTGCAAAAGAGTAAAAGGTGCAGTGACATGATAGTGATTTCTGTAGTTTGTCATACACATTCTACAGATGGATTAAATATTCTTTTGGATGGGTGTTGTAGTATAACCCCAGCTGGCAACTAAGTACCACTCTCTACCCTGCCACCTGGAGAGATAGGGAAGAGAATCAGAAAAAGGTAAAACCTGTGAGTTAAGAATAGTTTAATAATTGAAATAAAGCAAAATTATTATTGTTGTTACTAATTATTATTATTATTATTATTATTGCTATTATTCACCATAACGAGGGAATAAAAAAGAGAGGAATAAAATCCAAGAAACTCAAATGATGCGCAATACAGTTGCTCACTACTTACTGACCAATGCCCAGCCATCCCTGAGCAGTAATTGTCTCCCCCAGCCAACTCCCCCAGTTTATATACTGGTCATGATGTTCTATGGTATGGAATATCCCTTTGGCCACTTTGGGTCAGATGTCCTGGCCATGCTCCCTCTCAGCTTCTTGTGCAGCTCCTCACTGGCAGAGCATGGGAAACTGAAAAGTCCTGGACTTAGGGTGAGAACTACTTAATAACCAAAATATCACTGCATTACCAACATTATTCCCATAATGAATCCAAAGCACAGCACTGCAAAAAGAAAATTAACTCTATTGCAGCTGTAAGCAGGTCATGTGCCTTTCCCTCCAACTCTCCCTTGACTTACTAAAAGAAGCAGAGTCTCAGAAAACAGGGCAGAGTCAGCTATGAGAGACCATCTAGGAGAGGATAAGCCTTTATGTCCCACCATTCAGAGAAAGCTCTGTATTAAAATTTGAATTGAAAGGAAGAACTTTTTTCCAATTGTCTGCCATGGCAGAGAAGAGATGGTCAGCTGTGTAAGTCCATCCTTTCTTGCAAAAAAATGCTGCATGTCATGCACTCTCATTCCCATTTATCCATCCCACGCACCTGCAGCAATGTCAGGGCAATGAGGTTGTCTTAACCTTGGGAGCACTGATGTTTCAGCTCCCGGTATGCACAGACTTTGTAGTGTTGAATTCTTGGGTGCCCGTCCTCTCTACAACAACCTTGCAGGAGTCACCAGCAGGGCAATCCCTCTGCTTGATGCATTTACACTGCAGAATCGGTGTCACCCTCAGAGGATTTTGGCAGGCCTGAGAGGTGTTGCTCTCTGAAATGGCTGGTAGTTGTTAGACAAGAGCACAGGCTGAGCACCCTGAGATCACGGTGAGGTGAAAATATTGGAATAGATATCCAGAAGACTGCTGGAGCCTGCCAATCAGATAGGAGAGGATGAAAACACATACTGCTGCTCCAGCTTAGTCGTGATGTGAAAACACTGGGGAGTGAACACAGCCCTTGCCAAACAGAAAGCAGCATGACCCACTCACAATCCCATGGGAATTCAGCATGATCATGTCACGGTCTCCTTGCCAGATGTGTGTCAGCCACAGCTGCACCTGGGCTTCATTTAGATGGGTGCTAGACAAGGCAGACTATTGTTAACAATGAGGTTACACACCAGGGTGTGACAGGACTAGGAATACAAGGCATCAAGCCACAGATTTGCAACAAGGTAGCTGTTTGGATTTTCCTAAAATGTATATTTTAAATTGTGACCCTCAATATCCTGGGCCACTCAGCAATACAATGTAGAAAGCCAGCAAGTCCCCCAGAGCAGCAATGGATGCAGAGCAGAACACACTGTGCAACTGCAGACTGCCCTGCTCCATTGTGCAAGACTGCTCAGCAAACACAAGGACATGTGGAACTCAAGGGCAAACACAGGCCAGAGCAGTGGGTCTCAGTTAATGAGTAAACGAGAGAAAATGTCACAACAACGCAGAGAACTACTTGCCTGTCCTACATAGGCTGATGTTGGGGAAGTCTCACACCTCCCTAACCCTACAGCAGGTCTCAGACACCAGAGCCTCTACGCCTGTGACAGAGGTCAGCATCTCTTGCACAAAAAGTAACCTGGACACTTAGCTGCTTCCACGCCTTCAACTCTGAAACAAGGATCTCTATCCCAATACCTTAGTACTGACCTCCTACAGGTAGTCCTTTTCCACTGCTCTTTTCCACTGCCTGAGCCCAGTCCTTGAGCACAGCATGCCCTCTGTCTCACTCAGTCCCTGCATGCCTTCCTGCAGGCTGGGCTCCAGCTAACCCAGCCCAGGATGCACAGGAGGACACAGCCTTTAGGGCAGTGTGACCATGGCCAGGTGGTCCCAGTTCCAGCTGCAACAGGGAGTCAGTCATGGCCAGCCTGCCAGGGCTTGAGTACACAATGTCCTGTGTCCCACAATAGGGACAAAACACCAGGGTGAGAAGTCTCTCTGCTTCTCTTCAGGAAGGCCAGAGCACTAAAACAACCAGAAGCCTCAGTCCCATTGCAATGACAAACTGGGGCTTTTGATCCTCTCTCAGGGATGAGAATCCTGCAAGATGGAGAGGCTAAAGGCAGTGAAATGCTCTCTGCCTTGAGCAGAGATTTGAACTGCAGTGTTCAGGTCCTTAGCAGCAGTTTGCAAGTGGACAGGATGAGCTCCAGGGTGTGCTGGAGCTTCAACAAGAGAATATCTGGTTCTGCTGCAAGAGCAGTTGCATGGAGATCTGCTGGCAGCCACCTACAGGATTACAACTCATTTCTTAACCAAAATGGTCAATTCTGCAAAACACACAAGGGAAATGCAGCCTAAAACTACAGATTCTGCTCTATCTCCTGCTCACAGCAGCCCCAAGATAGACACATGGTCACAAACACAGAGCCAGCATTTACTGCAGGGAGGATTTGCAACAGCTTGCGATTTATGGGAGCAAATTAGCTGTAGGGCCATCTGTGCTTCCCAGACCACTGGCCTGCTCCTTGCTGGAATGACTGCTGTTCCTTGAGAGGATGGATGTGTATTGAATTACTTACTCCTTTGGTTTTTTCCTTTTTTTTTTTTTTTTTTTTTTAATCAAATAAATATGGAAACCACAGGTGGTGGAGCAGAGGACAGTAACCCTCTCAGCAGCAGCATTTGTGGGCGAGCAGTGCCCCACCATGCATGTGGGACAGATGCTGGCTAAGGGCAGCCTGATCCCCAGACCCACCCAGGGTCTCCCAGCCCACGTGGCCACCTCACTGCTCCCTGCTAATACCAGCCAGGCTTGCTCTTCACAGTAGTAGGACATGAAGCACCACAGCTGGTCTGGCTTGACAACAAACAGAGAGTCCTTTTTTGCCCCCAGATTCTTTAAGTTTAAAGACTTACCATGGAGGTAGTCCAAAGCAGGAAGTTTTCATCAACACCAAAACCCCAGCCCTGTGCCTCACTGCTAGCTAACCAGCACGAGAAAGGAGCCCACCATGACCAAAGTGTAGAGCACTCTGGGGTTCATCGCTGCTCTGGTATTTTGTCCAGTGTTGTTTGGAGCCCAGTGAGACAGGAACTCAGAATTGGACCTATGAAGAGAAAGTACAGGATTTTAACTCTTTACCCTGGATTTCTCTTTCCCTGAAGAGTCATGTTGCTTTTCTCCTAGCCCAGGGAGGAGGGATCACCCAAGCACCTTAGCCAGGCTCCAGAACTGGCTCAACTCCATCTGTTGCTTTGCAAAAGATGCAAAAAAAAAAAAAAATGTTTAGGGAAAACTTCCCATTGTTCAGTGGCTGTACTTCGGGATCTCCAGTGAGCAATGGGGCTGCTGGTCAGGAAGGACAAACTGTTGCTGCAGATGCATTGATGCAGTATTGGCAGCAATGCCGACAAGCAGGGCACAGCTCCCTCTATGGCCATGGGACACCCAGAACACCATCTCAGAGCCAGTTTTTGTCCCTCTTTCCTGTTTCCTACAAGGCTGGGGAGCCCAAGCCAGTCTGCCCACTAGCACAGCATGGATGCTCACCTTTGCCAACAGGGAACCCACCCATCTCATCATGGAGAGAGCCACCACCTGGGTTTTAATTACATCCCCTTCCCAAACACTGAACCATCCCCCATCCATAAGCATCGACTTGGATGGGGTTCACTGCCTGGCCATGCTGATGATGCCTATGGTTATCCTCATGTCCTTCTCTCCACACACCAAGGAGGTGCCAGGACGCTCGTAAAGTGTTGGGCAGTGACATTCATCATACTGCTGAAACCACCAGGACAGTGATGGAAAAGTTTGTGGGTTTTATCAATACAAATAAAGTAAAGTTTGCAAATGATGAAAAATTAAAAGGGTATCACTGGGTTAAGACAAAATGTTACAATATGGCCTCCTTGGCTTCCCAATATGTTTTGCCTTGGGCAACCTTTTCCAGCAATGGCTGGTATTTATCAGCAAAAAGATACAGTTATTGCATTTGGGTTTTTCAAATAATTGAGTAATTTAATCTTTTAAGTGCTTCTGAGATCACTTGCTGTAATTAAAGACAGAAGATGAATGACTGAAGTAGAAGAGCATTGGAGAACTTTAAAAATGAATGTCCTTGACTGCATCTCCTGCTCATTTATGTAACGATGATCCCACATTAATATGACTAAACAGATAAAAGGAGAAAATAATAAGAGCTTGGTTGCATTATTTTTCCTCCAGCCCAATAATAATATATCATCAGCCAGAGGAATGTGCCCGTGAATACCAAGCAGGAGCAACCACGTGCTGCCAAGAGCAGGACCCCGCCGCCTCCTGCTGTGAGGTGCAAGGAAAGGCAATATCCGCTCAAGGATCCTGCAGCAATGTGGGAGATAAATGAGTTACAAATGTCTATAAAATTCACAAACTTGCATCAGAATTGGACTTAAAAGCTCAGCAAGTGCTGGGAGAGGCAGCTGCACCACTGGCAGTTTCCTTTATGAGCACTTATATTCTAGCTTTTGGAAATAAGACCCATCTAATTCTAGTGGACAGGGGGAGGCAGAAGGGTTGCTGCAAAGTGAAAACTATCAACAAAAAATCTATAAGGCTTGTAAATGTCATTTTGCCTTCTAAGTAAGTGATACACCTTGATATACCTCTGTCATACCTCCCCATTTTATAGCCCAAGTGTATATAAGTATGTGCCCAAAGGGGAAAGAAGGGATGATGAGAGAGCTGGAGCTTGCTCTGCCCCATTCTTCACACAGCACTAAGTGCCTGAGCCACACATGTCCCAGACTGGAGGAGCAGCAGCCTTGCACTCCTCAAGGCATCCTCCAGGCTGCCCAGAGAGGCTGCAGCCTGCTGGGAAGCCCTCCTCACCTTCTTCCTCCCCTCCCTTTCCTGGCAGGGCACCCGACAGCCTCCAGTTCAACTGCACTATTGCCAGACTACAAAACTTTGTCACCTCGTAAAACTTTACAGTGCAGGTAGTTTATACCATTACACCTCTTGAACTGAACACTCAGCCAATTCACAGTTTCCTCTGGCAGGAGGAAAACCAGATTCCTTGGGTCAGGTGTTGTGTTTGTGCAGCCCTGCTGGTTTACAGAGCTGCTGAAGGCCTTTTACAGAGCCCTGAATGCAGAAAGCAGCAATGCACTGGCCAGCTCAGTGCCCAGAGCCAAACCACCATTTCAGCCAGGATCTCACCAGAACATGCCCTTGGCCCTGCTCTTCCTCCAAGCCCCAGCACATGTCCCACTTGGAGGTGTTGCTTCAGCTTGGAAATGCACCTCATAAGGCACAGCCCCAAGGGAAGCTCTGGCTTGGAAGCTCCTGAGAACCAAACAGGTGGGACTGAGAAGTCACTGCCAAGGTGCTCTCCTCCTCTGCAAGGACTGATGCCATAAAAAACATCAGGGAGAAGTCCTTCATACATCCCAGATTACAGGGGAAATGTTAAAACTCACCCTTTCCCATAAAGAAACCAAAACCAGACAAACATAAACACAAACAAACAAACAAACCAAAAACCCCCAAACACCTTAAGTTTTGTGTGTTACTCTCAGTAAGGAAGAAACTCTTTCCACTAACAGAAAAGAACTAATGCAGAAACTAATACCACTCGCTGAAAATTTGCAGCATTAGAAAACATCACTGCTGTAATTCCCACTGTTTTGCTCAGTGCTGGTGACTGACCACCCCTCCTGCACCTCAGACTCCCATTGGTCTCCTGGGATTTGGGCCAGATTTGAGATGACCTCAGGAGAGCTGGGATCAGAGAATGAGTCTTCACCATGTTGTGAGTAATTCTTGTGACAAGAAAAAAGGCTTTTGACAGTAAAATTCCTCACAGAGGAGGTGTATCATTGAAGGAGGTATATCACTGAGGGAGAAATATGGGAAATATGGAAACAAAAATCATTTTTTAACAAGGAATATTCGAAGTCCTATGGCCCATCCCCACAGCAGGGGATTGCTCACTCAGCTCCCAGGATGAGGAACTTGCACATCTGCTTGTGCCTGTGGCTTTTCTGCCCTGCTTCGTTAGTATTTCCCCTGGCTTCTCTCTGCCTCACTGGTGTTTTTGCTACTCCTTCAGAAACACAGAAAGCATCACAAAATAATAGCCAGAGAAATGTCAGCACCCACAAGCATCCTGGCTGCAGGCTGCTGTTATTTCAACTTTCCAATTTCTTAAAAATCTTAATTTTTCTCAGAACTGCTTGACAGTGGTGTTTCTGTTGAACTCATGAAGCAAAGTAAAAGGCTCTGATACATTGGGCCCTGACACTTCTCACCTCATTATTCCTTTTTCCCAATCTCTTATAAAGGGTAGGCTTAACAAGAAGGGTGGGCTTAACAAGCCTTCACCAGCCATAGCCTTGAGAGGGCTGAGGAAGGGTAGTTTGGCAATTCATGAGTGGCACATCAAAGACAGGAAGAGCTTTCCCTTTTCTTTTCCATGCCTCTTTTTCTTGGCTTGCTTTGAGCGAAAAAGGAACAGGATTGAACTTTCCTTGCCAAAGCTAAAGTCTAGCACCTAGAATTGGCTTCTTCACCCTGAATAAGGGAATTTTCACCTCAGCGGTCTCTGGAAGCAGAATGAACAGATCGAGTTTTCTAAGTGACTTGAAAGCAACACATAAAATGCAAGGAGAAAAGGACAAGTTGTGTGTTTAGACATGCTGAGGCTTGTATGGTCCCTCTTCTGTTCACTGGGTTTGTTCTGTTCTGCTCCCACTACCCTTAATCTTGACATTTACTTTCCTTAGGATGTTTAACAACGATGCCACAAACAGACTGCTTAGTGCTGAACTATGCTGGCAGAATCCCTGAACCTGGGAGTAACTACTGGAATAGAAGAGTTTTCTGCAGTGTTACTATGGAATAAGCTATTGCACCAAGGCACTCTTAAATTGGTATGGTTACTTCCACAGATTTTCTAAATAGCAACAGTCGCTTTAAAAAATAATAATAAAAAAAATCCTCAAATAACAAAAACCCTCCAAACTCCTAGGTCTGTTGGAAAAACATCTGTTTAGCCACAGGCCCCAGAAATCTCCAACAAAAGTTAGAGTTATTTTTGTGTCACTGGAAAAACAAACAACACAAACTCCTTGCAGAGTTATCACAATAGCCTCTCCTGAGATGCTCTGTACTTCATGCTGCAGGCGAAAAAACTGGACAGATTAAACACTAAGATCATGTTACAATTTGTTACATTCAGTATCTTTATTTCATTTCTGCGATTGTTATAAAAACAATATAACATCCTGTCATTTAGCAAAGACATCCCTCCCACAGTCACTCTGCACAATCTTTTCAGGAAATAAACCAGAAGCTTTGCACACACATCACAAAAATATTTTGAACAGATACAATGTTTAATCTGGAGCATTGAGTAAACTGGCAACAACATTTCATTCTATAAACACAGTTAAAAATCAAGAAAGCAGTCTACCTAAAAAACTGCAAGTTGAACATGCTGAGCCTTGTTGCTCTTCAGAAAACAAACCACTAGCCACCACCAAGCCTTCTTTGCAGCCTGAGTAGGGAGCCCCCACTGCTCCAAGTCCTTGTTGCTGCTGCCTGCATTTCTGCTCAGGATGCACAGATGGGGTTGGGAGCGCCACATCACTGCTCTCAGTTCTCATGTGAGCATCGAAGGCAGCAAGTGCCCCACAGCAAGACCAAAGGAGGTGATTGCCACATCAGTTTGCATAAGCACACCTTGGACAGGTACCCAATCTTTGCCCATTCAAGGGTTTCTTTGCTGTTACTGAAGAGTGATTTTTTTCAAGACAATTGACAGGAAACTTGCACTGTCCCTGATTACATAAAATAAAGCAGATTTCAGAGGCAAAACCATACCATTATCTCCATCACAACAGCCCATCATTGTGCAATTCACTGGCCCAGGCAGAACCACAGGCAGGATGCTTGGAAGAAGGATTTGGCACTGTGCCCTGCTCAAGCCAGCTGCGCTCTGCAGTGATATTTAAAACCTCTTCTGAAGGCAACTATGCCAAAGGCTGTGTTAGCTCCATGGGTCATGGCTCCATGAGTGGATATGATCACACAGCAACAAATCCCAGTTTACCTACAAATTAGCTATCCAGCTGGTGCCATCTGCCTGTCAGTGGTTACATATCACCCAGCCTCTATGGGAAGAGCCTGCCGTGTCTCCTCCGTGCTGGGACTGCTGTTTCACACATTGTGCTGCGCCTGGGCCATTCCACAGCTCCAGCAGCTGGATGGATGGATGGATGAGAACTGCTCGTGAAGCATCAGGTCAGGCCAGTGTCTATCAGCACTGTGCCCAAGGCACCTGTGCTCTACTGGATTTCCCTCCTGAGCCCTCCTCAAACCCAGGGGTGCAGGTACAAAGCAGGTACACCGGGCTCCTCAAAAACATCAGGCCTGATGTTTGACCAACAGCAAAAATACACACCACACACACACCGCATACAAAGCACACAAGCTAGGCACGACCTGGGTGCAGCTTGTGCTAAATGAACGTCACTTTTTGTTACGTGCTGCAAAGGCTTCTGGCAGCCAGCGTAACGTATTGCACGGTGATTCACTGCTGTGCCAGGGAAAAGCCATTCCACATTTCATACACTCAGGGAGAGCTATTTCTTCCTAATCCTCAGTGCACCAGGCACCAAGGCATAAATATATAGCAGTTTGAAATGTTCTCTTCTACAGCAAGTCCTATCAGTCTATAAATAATTTTTACACATATTTTTAATACTTCATCACTTACCCTGAAATGTGCACCTTAATCTCAATACCAAAATACACATAATTGCAAAGAGAGACCATTTAAAGACTGGAACCAGAGGAAAAATATATTAATCACTATGAGAAGACACTAATTTTTTTTCCTATACATTATTTAAGGAAAATATAATCTTAAATTACAAATTAAAATAATATTTCACATGTAAGTTTTAATATACAGTATAGAATCATAGAGTGTTCAGGTTGAAAAGAACCCTGGGAGGTTATTTAGTCATCTTCTAGTAATCTAGTAGATAAACATCACATTTAATACAGCATAATCAGCTTTACTAGATAAATAATTTTTGATTAACACAGAACATATTTCTTTTAAAATGTTCCTTCCAGTGAGTGACATTGTTCATATAAAGAATAAAAATACAATTACAGCTGAAGGCACTGCAGGCCTAGAGTTAGTGAGCAGAGGAAGATGACCATACTGCTTTACACTGAGGACCCTCCGAATGCAGCAATTCACAAGGCAGGCAAAATTACGTAGGTTTTTTCCCCATTCTCTCTGTTTCTACTTATAAACAATTGTGCTAACATTCTGCTATTTTATCTTGTTGAGAGAAAGAGGCCCTCAGACATCCAGTAATACTTTGGAATGAAATGCTGCCAGGTCCACTTGCTCAGAGGAGAACCTCCAGCCAATCTGTGAGAGGTTTGGCCCAACAGCTCCACAGTCTCAGACCCTGGCAGCAATAAAGTGCTGCACTATTACACCAAAATGCTGGCTTTTGAAGTCTCTGCACTCAACATAAATAGCATGCAGAGACCATCCCTGTTAAGTTACCACAAGTTTCCAGCAGGTAAGTGGCTGGGCAGCAGCAGTGGCAACCAAATTCAACTGGCTGTGAGAAGTGCAGAAACGGGGTGTCCCAGCTGTGCCATGTCCCTGGGTACAGGGCAAGAGACACGGGGTCAGGCACACAGCTTTCTGCCAACTGAGAGTGAAGACATCCCAGTTCCTGTTCTTTGCCCTTTTTTTTTTCTGAGCAAAACAAAGGGAAGCCCTTTCACCGTTCCCAGCTCTTCACAGTAGATGGCATGACCCCTGCAATCCCTGGATATATTCCTGCTTCTTACCCCACTGAGAAAGACACAGTTCCTTTAACTGACGTTCCCCAATGGCATCCTGAACTCAGATGTAGTCACAATACCAGTTACCGATTTACCAAGAGCTCCCAGCAGTACAGACTCATTTCCCCCTGTCCTTCCTCCTGCATCTGCTTTAGGAAAGGGGTTAATCTTTCCCCTGGCACTGCTTTTTGCAGTTCTCCTCCAGCTTTCTTCTCAGTCATGATCCCTGCTCCAGGTAAGTTCTAGTTCTTGTTAAGAAACATCAGTGTTAAACCCTAATTTGGAAAAGTAAATTCTTGTTTCACCTCTGTCTTGGAGAAGCTGACATTTAGGCTCTTCCATCACACCATGTTTTCAAAACCTACTTTCACCTGTACAGCTCAGCAAGGGAAATCCAAGAAGGGGAAAGCATCTGTTTAACAAAAGGTCCCAGGGAAAGTTGTGAGACAACTCCAACCACAGGAATCAAGGACTGGTTATAAACCAAAGGTACTATAACAGAGAAAATTATTTCTGGAAGCCATATGCAAGCAATAGCTTCTCAATGTCAACATCATGCAGTATCAAGCAATGTAAATGCCTTCCTAATGCTGAAACAATCACAGCATTGTGCTTTTTTATTTCAGATTTCCCAAGGGGATGCAAGAAAAAGGACAGTGAGTGATGTATTCAAAGGAGAAGCTCTATTTATACCTTCTTTCTACCCTCTTGGAGTAGTAAGTAATGAAGAATATAGTAACAATAAAAGCAACAAATACGAAAGAGATAAAGGCTAATAATGATTTTCTCGTTCGGAAGAAGTGGCATTCGGGACATGAGGCAACCTCTTCTGGACATAGCAACTCAGGAGTTTCAGGACCAGGAAAGCCATTATTGCCAATTATTTCTCTGTAGTGTTTCAGAGAAGGCTTTGGTTCGTATTGATTTGCAACATAGCTGTAGAGACCATACTTAGGAGCAGTCTTGTCATTAAAAGAATAGACGAAATATCCTTGAAGATTAACGTCATCCAAAGTGTAAGCTGCAAAAGAAAACAAAGGGTTGAAGAAATGAATCAATGTCACTTTGCATTCAAGAGCAGTACCATATGTCCATATGTAAAGGAGGAGCAGGGGAATGTTAAACCCCCATCTGCACTTCTCTCCAAAATTAGGTAAGGTACATGCACATCTGTGAAGTGTTTCTCATAAAAAGTAAGAATCTGTCAGCCACTTCCAGACAGTGTGATCTGTGAGTATCCTGCAATTTATTTCCTTGTGCTTGGTAAACACAGCTGTGAGTGCCTGACTGTGTTTAATGATCAGCATGGAGCCTATCATGAAAAGATGGCTCTCTTTGTTATGTATGAAGGAATACAGGTTTTAGGTTTCCTGCCCCTAGTTTTCTGCAGCCTGTTTCCCTGATTGCTCCTTCTCCCTTGCAGGGCACATCATGACGGGGACAGTCAAGAAGCAGAGGACATTAGGCTGCACTTCTCACTAGCAAAGGCACAGTGACACCAGAAAAATCGCACAGCCACGCTGAGGTTGTGTACCAGGATATCACCGGTGCAAGGGGAAAGTTTATGCAAAAGTTTATGCCCTCTCCTGTCACTGACCCAAGTTCTGATCCAAGATGACCTGTGTTAGTCTTTATTGAGAACATGTCCACAATCCATACTGCTAACTCAGCTACTGGAAGAGGTCCAGCAGCTGCAGTGTTAACATGGAGCCATCTGTCCTACTTGACAAAAAAAATCAATCCAAAGTAGTAAACACAAACTCTAGTAGTTTATCTCTCAAAAGCACTGTTTTAACAAATTAAAGCAGATGCACACAGAAGGGAATTTTCATATGCTTCTGGAAACAATTCTTTCTGAAGCCACATGCAAGATTTTAGCACCTCTAACCTACTTTTCACATGTAAAATGAAATAATATTTACCTAGCCTTTTACAGAGTTGCTGCTCAGGATAATTAGTTGTGTTTGCAGAACTGCAGGTGGATGTAATGGTGTTACATAAATGGTTACTCCTGTTCTTTGTTTTCAATTGGCAAAGATGTACTTAAAGAGAGTACAAAGGACTTCAAAATATAGCCTCAATCCAAAGGGTCCTGTACTGTATCCTGGAATCATTTATCTGTACAAACTTGCTGGCTCCCCTGGAACAATGCAGGTGAGCAATATGACATGCACAAAAGTTTCCACATGCAGTGCCTGAAATCAGCTTGAGGAAGAAGGCAGAATAGGGAGTTTAAGGCCAGGGCATACACATACCAATCTCCCTCTACACTGTGACACTGAGGTGAGGACACAAGATTTCTAATTCATCTTAGTTACTGCACAAGGTCTTGCAAAAAAGAAATGCATGTTTTGGAGAAACCTGAATTAGTCATGATGCCAAGGTTATGTAACAACAAGATGGACAAAAGTGCAATATCAGAGAGGGAGAAGAAAGAAATGGAAAAGCTAATGGACCAAACACTATGGAGGAGCATATGGTGTCTAAAGGGGGAGATTAAGCTTTAGGAAAAGTATTACTGCTAGTTAGCAGAGACATATTTATCCATCACAAAAAAGGTGAAAAAATAAGAAAATAGGTTAAGTTGAAAAACATAGGAGCTTTTTACAGGCTGGACAGAAGAGGGAGAAAGAAGTGACTGGGGGACAGTAGTAACAGAACAGTACAAAGGGCAAAGTTCTGTAAAAAACAGAGGTATGTAGGTGTTCTTGCTAATGGGAACTGGGAGAAAAGTCCATATCCACAGACACTTTGAAAACAGAAGTGCCAAGGAGACAAGCAATACAGAAAAAAAACAGCTTGAAACCACAAGCCCAAATATAGCCAAAATATTTTTTAAACTATAGATTTATAAAACATGCATCCAGTGCTACAAAATGCTGGAGAATGAACTCTTGGTCACTTAATACTGATGTTCTGTAATCTGCAAAAGAGGTGGAAATTACAGAGGAGGAAATTAAAGCCAATAGTTAATAAAGTGGACAGGAATTTCCAGCCATTCTTCACTACCTATCAAAAGAGTGGAACAGATTATATAAAGCTTGATAAGTATAAAATTTAGGAGATAATACACAATTAATGCCAATCAGCTCTGCTTTATGAAAAATAAGTTTTGTCAAATAACTTGACATCTTTTTTTCTGAGACCAGCAGATCAATAAAAGTAATGATGTTTGATGTTAAATACTTAGAGCTTCACTTGATATTATATGGCATTTGGAACAAGAAAATAAAATGTTATGAGGTCAAGGGAAGCCCATAATAAACAGATTTTAACTAGTCTCAAGTAGAATTAAGAAGTAATAGAACTAGAAGTAAGTCTAGAAATGTAATTGAAGGTAAGTGTCACAGTGTGTGTATTTCTACCATGATCACAGAGCTCGGCTTTTAGTACTAAGTTATTGAATGATCTTAAATATATCAGCAACCTGAAATAAATGTAAAACTTTTTCTCACAGTCTGCAAGTCACAAAGATTAGAGACATAACTTAGCTAGTGTAGCAAGCACAAATAAGCATCAGGCTTTGAACATTACCAAATGTGAAGATGTCAAAGAACAAGCAGACCTACTTTTGAAGAGGCAGTCCTGCTTGGAATGGGGGAAAGGAATCTGTAACTGAGTTTAAAATATCAGTAAATCACCACAGAATCTGTGTAACCAACCTGTTGATAAGGCCAAGAAGGCCAACAGCCTGTAGAAATGAGGAGAGTAAGAGGTTATGCTGTACCTGCCTAAGTGTGGCTGTGACAAGAACAATGTGTCCAGGTGTGGGTTTACCCCTCTCAGGAGTATCAACATACAGGGAAAAACCTAATAATGCAGAGCTTTGAAATGATGCTTTATAGCAAGGGACACAAAGAGCTTTGTCTGTATTATCTATCAAAGAGATAAATAAGAGATAGCTTGTCTTGTGTCTGCAAATACCTACATAGGTAAAATACATGCGGAAATGCACAACAAAATTGCTTAAAGCTGAAGCTAGAGCAATTAATAGTGGAAGTGATATATATATATATATATATATACACACACTGTGAGGTGCCAAAGATTCTTCATCAGTAAAAATTATCTCATTTGGGTCTTGTGCTTTTCTGAAAAAACAGCATGTGCTGTATGACAGGATGACTCAAAATGCTTTTTGCCTTATAATTTATGAAACTTTGAGTCAAAGAAAAGGACTGGTATGTGTTCTGAATAGCAGGAAACAGTCCAGAAAATGGCATAATGAGGTAGACAGCTGAATTATTATGAAGATCACTGTTGGATAAGATACAGAGACAACTGAGGAACAGAACTCAAACCCAGCCCTGAGGCACATCAGTGGAGCAAAGCAACAAAGCGAAACAACAGTAGAAGTGCAATAAGATAAAAGTCTGACTAAATACATGTGGAGCTACTCACACAACTTCTATTTAAATTTGTTGAATCCATAAAAAACTTCTTCTGCTGTCTTATGCAGAATATAAGCAAGATCTTAGGTTTAGTAACACCAAACAATCATAAATCAAGGGGAAAATTACCTGTTACACTGTAGTAACATCTCATTTATGGAGTATTCTACAGAGGACATGTAAAGCTAAGCATACTTTATCACACAGTGTATACTGATAGTGGGATTTGTGACATATAAACCATCTGTGGTTCCTTACCTTTTAAAGCTTCATTGATGTAATTCTTTATGTAATACACTCTGAGCTTATCATGCACCATATTCTGGTCATCGTCAATCCCATTAGCCATAATATAAACTGGGACATCGCCATACTTTGATTTCACCCACTTGAGCAATTTACGCAGTCCCCAGGGCACTACTGCAGCTCTGCTGGGAGAGTGAAGCCACGTGATGTCATTGATCATTTGAACTTCAAGGTAGTGGTCATATTTTACTGCATCTTCTTTCTCTGAGCCCACAAGGGTAGTAGTGTAGTGACTCAAGGCAAAAAAATCAAATGAGCCCTGTATTAACTTCTTTTCATCTTCTGAGAAGTAAGGCAAGTGGAAATTATACAGGTCAACACTGTTTATTCGGTGAAGCCATGCTCTCATCACCTCTGGGTAGTCTCCATTCCCAAAGATGGGCTCTGCAAGCCAGCCAATGTCAAACTCTAAAATTCTGTCAGCAACTTCTTGGTCATTCCTGGAAAAGGGACAAGCTGGTTCTACCCAGTCAGCTTGCAAAGCTATAGATATTTTGCCCTTCTGAGATCTCCTGAATTCTTTGTCATAAAGATGCCAGACTTTTGCATGGGCTTTCAACAGGTTGTGCCCTGCTGTGTATGTCAGGTTTTTCACAGATGGTTCATTCATGGTGATCCAAAATTTGACATGGTCTCCAAGACTGGTAAAGCAGAATCTGGCATACTCAACAAAAGCCTGAACAATTTCTGTGTTTTCCCAAGCTCCATATTTGGCAAGAGAAACTGGAAGCTCTTGATTCTCAATCATAGGTTGCCATAAAGCAACAACAGGAGTTATGTTAACCCTGAGAAGTTCACTAGCAAAACACTGATAGTAATGTACAAGTGTGTGGTTGATTAGAGAAAGGTTACCTAAAGGAAGGATTAAAGACCATTTCAGTGAAAAATGGAAGTGTGTGACATGCATTTCTTGCAGAAGAGAGATCTGGAGCCTGATAGCAGCAAAGTCAACACAGTGACGCTTGCGCTTCGAGGCATAAACTCCATCCACTTTAATGAGCTTCTTCGTCTGGTGAACATCCCACACGTAAACACTGGGGTCAAGGAACTGGGCGGGTGTCGTGTCTACCTAGGAGGAACAGGAAACACACCAGATTCAAGCTGTTTGTTCCAGGTAGGCGGGAACATTATAACCATCAGACACATCCTAGTGAAAGAATATCCTGAGTCAAAACATTGCATTCAGCATCTCTGATACTGGCATCTTGGGCTCATATGTATGAATGACTTTTCTGTTAACAAGTGATGTCAGAAAAGTACCAAATCTATATATTATTTTAACCCTACTTTCCAAACAAACTTATGCTAATGGTCATCATGTTTATGTCTTCTCTAAGCTGTTCCAGTTTCCAAAAGAAACAAGGGATTGCTCAGGGATAAGGCACTAAGTCTGCAACAGATATCCAGAGAAGAACATCTTCAGTGAAGACTAAAGTAATTTTTAAAATGTTTTTCTTTTAAGATTAAGGAAGGTCTACAGAGAGACTGTCTGCTGTGAATTACCCAGTACAGTCAGTTTCAAGACCACTCCTGAATGCATGAGAAGAAATAATGAATACAACATAATTGCTGTGTTCTTTTCTTTTCCTGTCTATGATGAAAGATGAGTAATGCTCTGCACTTGATTTTTAGCAAAAATTCAGTGGACAAGCAAATTTTTTCCTTCTTGCTGAAGACATCCTTTTTTATTTAATTCATACTGAAGTCCCTTCCAAGTCACTTCAGCAGGCTGTTGATGTCTGAATCAATTTTTTGGGCCTCTGAGTAAACCCACTGTATGTTACTCCAACAGAAAATGCATTCCCCAGAAGGCTTTAGGGTTTCAGATGTCAGAACTGCCTGTATGGCACACTACTACAGTACAAGATGAGCTTCTCAGGGTTGCTCAGAATTATACTTTCACTTTTTAATGAAAATCACCAGCACAGTAAAGACTAGAAAATGAAAAACTGAACTACTTATAATAATGCACAGTGTGAAATTTCCTCATTCATACTCTTTGTAATTTTTCCTAGATCCAAACCACAGGATAGTGGTACCATGGTCTTTATTTGTTGTTTTCGCTTTCTTTTTAATCTTTGGTGTGTGGCTTCCCCCTGAGTTCAGATTCCTTGTCCTGCCCTCTGTTTGAAAAGCAGGTGTCAGCCTACAACCAGTGTTCAACTTGTAGCTGAGGCTCTGCAGACTGTATAACAGAAGTTGCTGAAAATCAGTTGCTATTTTCTCCGGAGAGGTCAGTACTGTGCTTGTAGAAGAAAGTAATAAAAAACAGCATGTCTGAGGGAAATTGCTTTTCTGGAGAATTGTCCCTTGTAGATTACTAAAGCATGCATTGCCACTAATACTGTGGGGATGCTGTCAAAACAGTTTTTCCACTGTGATGCATCTACAAATCAAACAACCTAAGCCTTACAGCACAAAATGTTTGAATGGCCTTTTGAAACTAAAATATTCAGCTTGGAAGGTTTTGGGGATGGGAGGGATTTTTAGCTGTTGTAGGCTGACTGACTCCATAACTTTATAGTTGTTCCTGACTCCAAAAGCAGCAATTCCATTTCCAATTCTTAATCTATCTGAGAGCTAGGAGGATGACTTGAATTTTCTTGGAAATCGGTGCATGAGGTAAGAAGGCTGCAGTATTTCTCAAAAGAACAAAGCCAAATCATGCTTTTGGAGTGAGAAGAAACAAACAAGCTCCTTGCATTCAAGCCTTAAGAAAGATTCTGCCTTTGTGGAAAATCTAAATTAAAAATTCTGGTTTGGATGGAGCCTTGGCTTTGAATTTACACCTCTTTACTGTGGTTAGAGAAGCTGTGCAACCCAAAATAGCATCAGAGAATTACAGAGCCCATATCTGTAAAGCAATCATAACTAAGGTACAATTTTTACTCATGTTATAAAGTATTATAATTTGAAAAATTCTCCCAAAGTATCAGATCAGTTGAAATAAAGACTGAGGGCTATGAACTAGCTAGGTTCTATGCAGGGGCACTGCAGGCCCTCATCAGACACAGTATGACATAAAATGAAATAGAAGGAATACAGAAATTTCATTTGAATCTACTATTGTTCACTTCCTTTTATATAAAATATCTCTAAGAACAGTACCAGGATGTATTTGCATAAAATAAAGAAACATGCCACTGGAGTTTTAGGAGTTGTCAGGAAGTTTTCTAAAACATATATTTTACAGTTTAGCAGTTTTAACTGACTTCCCTTTGAAAAGAGCTGACTTCCCATAACTGATCACGAATGTTCAGGGAAGACAAGCATCAGACTCCTTTCCATTTCCATACATTTTTCTAAAATGTTATTTATAGTGTCTCAATCTGACTGGTTCACTTTGGTCACACACAGGAAGTCTGGTGAAAAATGATAGACATAATGTTTGGCACAAAAAACTTGTACCCATCTCCTTGCAGCACTGTGGCAAAGACACTCTATTCACTATGTCACTGTGAACTTGTGCACTGATCTGGCTGGACAGCCCGTCGGCTTTATTATCAGACTCACCTGAATGTAGTTGTCAACAATTCCCCAAGCAAAGCCACAGGGAAAAATACCTTCTATGGGCTGGTTTTCAGGCAAAGGTGGGAAGCCATTTTTTTCTATCAGCTTTTGATAGAACAAGACAGAAGATTTGGGCATCAACTTCTTGTCATGGCTTTGAAAATCTACATAAAACAGTCCACGTCGAATGCTGTACCCCCTATGCCACTCAAAGCCATCCAGGAGGGACCAAACTGTGTAGCCAAACACATTAACTCCATCGTACCGGATAGCTGAGGAAAGAACAAACCCAAACTTAGCATGGTGCTCATTTTTCCTCTCTAGATCACACCCTATCAGCAATGCTTGCAGCATTAGTGTGTAAGAACAATGCAACAAGTCAGATAAGTATCTCAGGGCCTTCCTCAAAGCCTGTTCAGGGAACATATTTCAGCTGCACTCAGGGAGCTGCCAGATTATGGTAGGAGGCAGCAGAGGTACCTGGCTTGGCTTTAAAGCAGTGAGATTTAGAAAGAGAAGCCGTGCAGCAGTGGTTTGAGCAGTGCTGCTCATCAGACGTGCCAAACCTCAGCCTCAGAGTAGAGCCTGAGCCACCTGCAGCCCTGGAGCCGATGACTGCCCTGCACTGCCCTCTGCTCTGTTCATGCTGCAGCTCACTCCAGGGTAGCTGTTACTGCAGCACTACCCTGTATACAAACAAAAGCTGTACTCCTTTTCATCTCTTCCCCCTCCACTCCAAATACATATTGAGAAAAACCTGACAGCACATTTGGTGTGCACATGGATTTTTATTATCACAGGTTCCAAATAGAAGTGATAATACAGAAAGACTGTTTATTTGGAAATTCTGTCTCTTTACATCTTTTATGGCACAGCATTTTCCAGCTCAAATATTTAAAGGTTTCTAAAAATATGTGCATGTTCTAGGTCAACTGGTTGACTTCTAAAATCACCAAATGCTTTAAGGGTTAATGTTAGGACCTACTGGCATCTCTTAGTTTTACCAGCATTATTATAAGATTCCAAATGACACTCACTTTTAGCTGTATTAAACAGTGAGATTCAGCAAAATGTTCCTGGGCAAGGCTCAGCTCCAGGAAAGCACAAAAGAGTGTGCTAATTCTAATTACATAATTAGACCCACCCTAATTCAGCAATGCATTTAAGCACATTCTTAAGCGTTCTTTTGAACTGGTGTTTGGCTCTGTAGCCAGCAAAGTTTATCTTTATTACTCACCATTTTCTGTCAGCCCAAACTGGATACTGACTGAAGATAATATTTACCAGCCTAGTAACACTGCAAGCATTATTTCAGGCAAACAGAATAACAAGACCCTAATTTCCTGAGGTACATTTACTAATGTACCTCATTACAATCAGTTATGAGGCACCACATGGATTCTTGATTGTAACCCTGTTTGAATCAATTAAAGGAACAATGCAGTTAAATAAGGTACAAATTTGGCCCAGTGTTTGTCAGAGGTCATGAGAAAATGTCTAAGGAAATTGAATATTTCTCCTCCTAAAGGCATCATTCTTTTGTGTTTGGCAAATGTCACTATTTTTCTAACCTCTGCATGCACCCATGATGACATCTGCCATACAGCAAAATAAAAGCCAGTACAGGTCCACTGTGTGAACCAGTCTCAGTGAAAACTTCTTTGAACAGCATCTCACCCTTCTGTAAGTCATCACTTCACACAGCATTCCCACACTTCCTGAGCACCTTGTAAAAATCCTCCTCAAATCCTTTTTAAAAAATGTATTAACTTTTAAGTGTCACTGAGGAAAGAAACAACTTGAAAAATGTTTGGAAGTTCCAAGGAGTCTGGAAGTCTCAAACATCGTATCCCACACAGATTGTATATTACCACAATGAAAATTAATGTATCTCTTCTTTTCTCTTTTCATTTCTCTTCTCTTTTCTCTTCTCTTCTCCTTTTCTTTTTTTCTATTTTCTTTTATTTTTTCTTTTCTTTTCCTTTCGTCTCCCTTTTTTCCTTTATGGCTGTTGGTGACCAAGCAAGGCTGACTGAAATCTAGACTGTCCTTGCTTCTGAAACTCAGTGGCCTTGTCCATACTACCACTGGAAGTGACTCCTGATCTAAGCAATCCCCCAGGGCACGCCTACAAGTCTAATACTGTACAGACCAAAACTGGGTTAAAAATTAAACAGAGGTTCAGCTTATGCCCTATTTGGCTCAATAGTATAGAAGTCATGAAAGGAAACATAGCAGACCCATAAGCATCAAATACAGATCTTTAAAACCCTCTGCTCAGCTGCTCTCCAACCCCAGTGCCTGAAGGGGAGGTGTGTGAAGCCCTCAGCCCATGCTTCCATCTGGAAGGTGCCCAGGATCCATATTTCACCTCTGGACATACTTGAGAATAGCTTGCTCCTACCTGCCATGGGCCTGGCTATTCCTTTTCTGCTTAAGACTCTGAATTCAGACCTGGTAACCCCCCAAATTATGACCTGACCTCCACCAGCCAACATGACCCAGAGGAGCCCTTCCAAGCAACATGCTCTGCTTTACAAGGCACAGTCCATTTGTTTGTTGCACCAGAGACAGAGAAGGGAAGTGAATATGACCCCAGAGTAAGATCCCCACACATGGGAGAAGACATCTCCAACCAATTAATGGCTCTAATTAATATTTAACAACTTTATATTACAGCTCTATTTACTCTAATCAACCCTAAATGGTGCCTGGGAAAAAAAAAAAAAAAAGAAAGAAATACTAAAAATAGCAAACAGGGCTGTGAATCCCAAATAAGTATCTCTTCCCAAAGGAAAATAAAAAATAAATTTAAAAAATGTACAGAGCTTGTCTACAACATGCAGTACCAGAACGGACACTTACATCAGCACTTCAAGGGAAATCAGGAGCACACTTTTGAGCAAATCTCCCTCATCATGCTTCAGTTCACATCACACAGTGGACTCAGAATGCATGGTCTGGGTTCCCTTGGGGTGAAATTAATCCAGAAATGGGCTTCAGGAATACATACAGTGTGGACACCTGGCCCTCAACACCAACTCTTTTTTACTCTAAGTTTGCTCCAACTGGGCTGCATTCACTTATTAAAGTAGATGCAGAAATAAGCAGTTCTGTCTGAACCAGTACATACACACAACCAGGCACAGATACTGGCAAGATCTAGCAAGTAGCAAAATCCCAGTTATGCGGCCCCGTGTCTAAATTAATCATCCTTGCTTCTCAGCGCTACAGCTCCAGTGTCATTTTACTGTCCCTTCACCACTGGAGTGATTTTCATGGTAAATACCTCAAAAATCTTCATATTACAATGCTTTATTGCACTGGATAGGCATATCTACAGGTCTCAGAGAGAAAGCCTGTGCCTTTATGTTTGGTTTTTAATGCTGTCCAACAACTCTGCTCACAGCCAGCATGACGCCTTTTTTGGATCTTTCTCAACTATATTCCCCAAGGCACTGCATAGAGAACTTTGGTATTTACATTGGATTTTGCAGATTCTAACAACAGAAGATTTGGGTGCAATACTTTCCATTTTAATGATACCAAAGTCCCTCCTGCAGATCCAGCCTGTCTCTGCTTTCTTTGTTGGATTTTTTTCCTATAAAAGGTTTAGGCAAGTGCCAGTGTCTTATGACAAGTCTTTAATACTGTTGTTGCTGTTATTCTTAGTTATTGAGTGATATAATAAATGGAAAGACACTTTGTAATTGAGATTGCTTCTAACCAGCTGTGATTAAAAGACAGATCCATGTATGTATTTCCAGCAATTTAAAATCTAAGCAGAAATAGGGGTAACTGGACTATGACCCCTTCGTGAAGATGAGCTATTCATCTGACTTTATGCAAACTAGTAATACCGTACTTGCAACAGTTAGTTTATGTTTTGCTAAGGTATTTATTCACCTTTTAATTTACATGCAATAATTAGGTTTCTGGAATAGCAGATGAAACCAGTTTGGGAATCTTCTGCATCTTCATTACTGCTGAGAATAAAATGAAGCTATTTTTTTCTCATTCACCATATGAAAATGGCAATGTAACACAACGTCTATTTCATCTGGACTAACAGATACAATAATACTCTTTAAACCAAGAACAGTAAACTGTAGACAAGTAAATCACTTGATAAATTGTAAATTTAGAAATTTAAAAACAATGAAAGTGGAAATGGGAACTCCAACAACTTATCGGCGACTACTAGGATTGAAAAAATGTTTTGCCAGAGGGAAACGGGAAAACAGCAAGTAAGTCTTATCTACGGTGGTGTAATTTCCTTACTGTCTGGAAAAAATAAAAGGTTAACAAATTAAATTATTTTGATTATGTATCCTCAACCATTCAGTTCTCCTTTAACTGATGGAAATTCAAATTACTGTGATTGATGCCCACAGCTGTACAAATGTAAAATTTGGGCAATGGCAAGATCAAGATGCAGAATGAAAAGGTTCCAATATTTAATTTTAAAATGTACTATTTCAGCCTTATGGGTTTTACCTTCCCATATATATATTCTTATGTTTTGTACATATGCATTCAGATAAGGAAAGCAGCTAATAATATATAACACAGTAAATTCTCCTAAGGCCACTGAGAATACAGTTTACATGTCTTGCATTTCCTCCTACCAAAGACAGTAGAAATTTTCCTACTGGCCTCAAGGACAGCAGCATCAAGCTTACCAGATACTATCTGCAGATATGAGGGTTCTTCAAGGAAAGAACAAACCCAGGAAAGGGATTTGAAATCTCATTTCGTAAGTGCCAAGATGAATGCTATAGACTAAAATCAGTTTTCAGCCTGGTGCCTTAACACACCTCTGTAGGCTATATTACATTATAATTTTTTCAAGCATGTATTAATACAAAGTAAGTCCTACCTTTTAAAGTTTCCATAATGAACTTCTTGAGATAGTAAATATATTTGGCATCATCTTTCTTGGTTGTACCAGAAACGAACCAGCTGTTCTCCACAATGAATATTTGGGGGTTGTTATATTCAATGTTTATCCAATAAAGGAGCTGCCTCAGGCTTATTGATTCCAACTGCTGGAATTTCATGTGGGAGTCCAAAAGCTGGAAACTCAGGGTAGCTCCAAAAGAAAGAGCAAAGAAGTCTGCTGTTCCCTTGATATACTTCTTCTCAGCCTCACTGAATCCAGGCAACAGAGATGAGAGGTTGCTCCTCATGCTCTCTGGATAGTCACCATCAATAAATATGGGCTTAGCAAACCAGCCAAGCACAAAATCAAGGGATTTTTGGCATTCTTTTGTGTTCTTTTCAGTCATACGCTGGGGTTTTATCCAGTGGGAGCTAAGGGCAATGGACACTTTTCCTCTTTGAGCTGGACGAAAATGGTCATTGTAGAGATGCCAGACCTTAGCATGGGCCTGTTGAAAAGAAAGGCTATAATTAATGGACCCAAAAATCCATTTTAAGTAACACAATTATTCTCAAGTACTGGGGCTCAGTCTTATTAATTCATCAATAGTTTACAATACCTAAATTACTTCTTAATACCATATTAGTACCACTTATCAACCAGAAATTACTATTTGGTTGGGGAAAAGAGCATCTCAGTTTTCCATGAAATACTATTACAAGCATTGAACACTCTTCTGGCTTTATTAACTTATATTATTGAGTTCAGACATGCTGCCAGTATTTACAAAAATGAAAATGCATTTAACCAAACATGTTTCAAAAAAGGTTTTCATTATAGTAATATCACTTTATCTGCAGATTCATGGATATATAAAAAAAGAACCTTAAAAATCTGCCCAAAACTCTGAAACAATACAAAACAAAGAAACACCTTTGAACTTAATGCTCTTTGAATCAGAATACAAAACACAGGAATATACAACTACCTATCTGGGCTTTAGAAAGTCTGGTGGAAAAAAAATTGCCAGGTCCTGAAAAATTATTCCAATAATTCCATTTAATCTATTAAAATGTACTATTTACACCTAGCATCAGAATTTAAGCACTCATCTTGGTAAAATTTTATCTTTTACTGTAAGAACATATTTTGTACAAAATTTCTTTCCTGAGATCTTTCTTGAGATCTTTCCTGAGATCTTTTCCTGAGATGTCAGTTATAACAGTCTCTTGATGTTCCCTTTAAATGCTAAATATTAAGTTCCTGAAGCCTTGCATTATCTTCAGGCGTTACCTTCAAGCTCTTTAACCACTCTCACTGCTCTCCTCTAATTCTCTTCCAATTTGTCATCATCTGTCTCCCAACTACAGAAGCAGAACTGGGCATAATATGCCAGTGGCAGCCTTGCCAGCAGTAAAATCAGAGACAACTTACCATACTACTTCTGTTCATGTGGCCACAGAATTACAGTGTGAGCATATGCACATCTAAACAACCATCTCTCCAGAGCCCTTCACCATCTAAAACATACCTTTTCTTTGAACCTAGCTTATCAAAGAATGTTGACTGTTTTGTGAATCCATATTCAATCTTTTGTAATCTATACATTAATAGAAATTGTCTTTTTTTTTTCCTAGGTCATTGATAAAAAGGGAAAAATATGAGATTTGACAACACAAAGGTGGGAGAGTGGCCAATACAACAGAGTTCTCTATAACCCTCCAGAAGGACCTTAAGAGGCTGAAGAGATGCAGAGAACAACTGCCTGAAGTTCCAGAAAGGCAAATACAGGGTCCTGCACCAAATAACCCTATGTCTCAGGACATGCTGGGGGAAATCTCCTGGAAAGCAGCTCTGCAGAGCAGGACCTGGGGGTCCTGGTGGACAACAAGGTGCCCCTGAGCCAGCAGTGCCCACCTCACCATTGTCTTTAAGTATCTAAAGGAGAGTGCCAAGAGAATGGATCCAGGCTCTGCTCAGCAGTGCTGAGCAATAGTATAGAGGCAATAGGCAGAAATTGATGCACAGAAGTTCCACCTGAATACAAGGAAGAATTTTTTTACTGTACAGATCACCAAGCACTGGAATAGACTGCCCAGAGGGGTTGTGGAGTTTCTCTCACTGGAGATATTCAAGAACTGTCTGGTTGCAATTCTGTGTAATGGGATCCAGCATGATCCTGCTTGAGCGGGGAGGCTGGACCTGATGATCCCACTGTGATCCCTCCTTGCCTGATACATCCTGTGATTCTGTAATTCTGAGATCCACTTATTTGAATAAAAACCTACCTAATAACTCCACTAACAGTTTACATTTGTATTTTGAGACTCATCACTCAGTATTCATTCATATGTGCTGTGATGACATGAACCTCCACCCTCACCATATAGAGTCGCCAATCAAATGAACATATATCAAAATGTCACATGCATTTTTAGCCTTCCCTGAAATACAAATAATATAGAAACCTTCATAATTCCACTCCATGCAGTTGGCATGTTGGCAAATTTTATAATTAATTTATTGATAGCTGCTGTTCAGAGTTTTATTTTCATACACTCTTACCATTTAAGCTTTGAAGTACAATCACTTCCAGGTGTCAGCATTACTAGGAATATAATTTTTGACATCAACATTGTTAATTACCCAGAAAAACAGCAAATTCTACCATTTTACTGCTCTAGCAGAATTTTAATTATCATTGCTGAGAGAAAAACCACTGGGAGTAAAGCACAACTAAAGGCAAGATCAACGATCAAGGCTCAATTCAGCAGCCCCCATACAGAAACCTGCTGCCTTTGAGTCATTGTAGGGTATATAAAACATCTGCACAGATCTGATACAGGCCCTACAAGAGACTAGAGCCACACCCTTTCAGAGTGGTCACCAAAAGCCAAAGAGAAGAATCTCAGAAATTGTGAATCACAGTCCACACCTATGTGCATCTAAATGTGTATCTAAATCAAGCTCTGAGTTGCAGACTTCAGTGTAGATGTTCTCATTTATAATACATCAATAACTCCAATAAACATGATGGAGCCTGACCATCTGTCCGTATTAATATAATGGGTTTTGACGCTTGTGAGAAACTATAATAACAACTTCAAAATCTCATGCCAAAAATGAGAGCTGACCTAAGTACAGACTTTATTTTACTTCACACTGAAGCTCTGTTATGCTCAGGAAAAAACAAAAGACATTACACATCAGGATCAACACCCAAAACTTAAAATACAATTTTTAAAATGCCATTGGGAACAAATTTGTCACCACTTGCAACTCACATTTGCACACCCAAATCTTCTCTTATAAAGGGGTTGTATATTTTTCCTCTGTTGGACGTGACTCATCTCCAGTTTACCATCTCAAATGTTAAGATACCACCGTGTACACTCTCAAACACGTAATTTCATCTATGCCATCTTAATTTGCAAGTATGCTGCCCAGCAACAGAACACCTTGAGGACTGTGGCCCCCAGAACTCTCTGCCCTCCCTGTTTCCTGTCAGTGGAGAGAGATCTTCCAGCATTTTACTAGCTTTGGATCTACCATGAAGAAAGGAGGAAGAGAATTCTACAGACTATCCCTCTACAAGCATAATGAGGTGCTGTTTACTCTCTCACTGCAATGAAAAAAGATGAAGTGTAGCAATGTGGGATCATCTCACTCAACTTTACTTTCTAAGTCCCCTGGTCTGCCTCTACAGAAAATGAGAAGACTGTTGCCTAAGATATGAAGTGTGAGTCACTCTTTGCGAGTCCATCTCTCTCCACTGATGACAAGACAAAATCTGTTACTCAGTTTAGACAGGACATATTCTATAGGAAGATGAAAGGTGGCAAGAAGAAGCTCACTTAAGTGCCTGCCCTCTGGAGTGTGCATGAAGCAGAATTGTATTATTTCAATTTAAAAAATGCTAAACATAGAAAACAGTGCATTAAAGTCCCCTGCAGATGAAGACTAATGAAACAGTCAAAAACAGCATAGAAATAAAGCTGGAAGAAGCCAGTGACAAAGCAGAGCGCCTATATGGAAATTTGGAACAGAATTCATTTGACTAAAATTAGGTGGTTAATACCGTTTTAGAGACTTCAGAGCAAACTGGACTTCCAGCCCAGATTCCAGCCAGTTTCAGAAAGCTGTGAGTCGCCCAATAAACCCTAAATCACATCTCTTATCTCCACAGAGACACCTGAGGTACTGCAGAACACATCAAATAATAATTTGCACCCACAGCTATCTTCAGGCAAATTAATTCTATTTCTAGGGTAGGATTCCTTTTGAGCTGAAGACACCTTATATTTCACTGTCCACATGTGAGCCCAAGCTCCCACTACAGCCAGTGGAGATTTCTGGCTCCACCAGCTGCCTTAATACAGGCAACTAGTTGCCACCTCAGAATAATAAAGACTCAGGTCACACCTGCCATTTCCATGCAGAAATGGAGACCTGAATAGCCTGGAAAGTATCAAACACATTTCTAAGGCAGGAAAAAAAAAAGCCTGCAATGTCATAGCATGGGCCAGGTCCTACCAAAGTCCTGCAGTGATAGTCCTGAAGTAATTCAACACAGGCACACAAGCTTCATAATCTGACAAAGTCCTACTGTGTCAGAGATTGTCCACTCTACGGCAGGACAGACCTATACAGTCTGAATCACTAGTGAAGACAATGTAGTAATACTAAGACATTTGTTTGCCTGACTACTCCTCTAAGTTCCATGATCATTAAGATCTTCCTGAATCTGGCACTGATATGATTATTCTCCAAGTTCTCAGTATTTATATCTATCATGATGCACAGCCTTCACAAGAGCAAATCAAGAATTTTAATTGGAACATCACAATTCCATAATTTATGTTCACTCCTGCAGAACAAGTTTTCTTAATTTTAAGTTCTGTGTCTTCTGAACCAGTAATAACACTATTCATTTCACAAATAAATTGCACTAATACCTTGTTTTCCACACTCAGATGAATTCTCTTGTTTTAACTGTCTACTTGCATATTAATGAAACTGAATTGGAAAGTGTTACTGTACTTGGCACTGGTGAGGTGACACCTCAAATCCTGTGTTACAGTTCTGGTCCCCTCACTACAAGAAGGACACTGAGGTGCTGGAGTGTGTCCACAGAAGGGCAGGGGAGCTTGCAGAGGGTCTGGAGCCCAAGTCTGATGAGGAGCAACTGAAGGAGCTGTTTAGCCTGGAGAAACTGAGGGACAGGGAGAACCTTACATTTCATTACAACCACCTAAAACCAGGGTGTAGCCAGATGGGGGTCAGTCTCTTCTCCCATGTAGCAAGTGACAGGACAATAGGAAATGGTCTCAAGTTGCACCAGGGCAGGTTTAGATTGGATAGTGGGAAAAATTTTGTCACTGAAAGAAAGAGTTGTCAAGCCCTGCCACAGGCTGCCCAGAGAGGATGATTCTTCCCAAGTTAAATGATTCTATGATTCTATGATTTAGCAATACAAAGACAAGAGTTAATTGGAAAAGGTGTACAAAGAGGTTTTGATTAGTAGAAACTGGGATTATATACTTCCAACAAAGACATCATTATTCAGTTCCACATCAAAAGCCCTTCCGAAATGGAAATAAATATTTGAATGACATGGGGGAACCTAGTATGTATTAGTCACAATGGGCCTTGTACCTGGAAGGGGAAAATGTGTTTTTTCACCCATATCATCAAAAGTAAGTATTTTCATCAAAAGCTACAACAAAAGGATGACACATTAAATATAAGTTTCACCCTTAGATCCTAAGTCACTTTTACCCACACAGTCTTTGGGCAAACATTCTCTTTCACAATCAAACTATATTCTTAATACTGAGTAACAGATGCAGGTATGTAGAAATTGCTTATGGATTTTCCCATATTTCAAAACTAGTAAAATAACATCTTCATATATGCAGCACAGGACTTTTTTATGTATAGTTATATAGTTACTCAGTTTTCCCCAATTATTCCTTCCCAAATATGTAGTGTTCCAGTTTTACTTCTACAATCTGTTAGCAAACATTATCACAGATGATAATTTCAAATAATTTAGTATTTTTGACCAATGTCAACAACCTTGTAATAGAATTAGGCTATGTAAATGGTACATAGAACACCAAATGAACTTTTTTTCAGTCTACAAGCACTCCATGTAAAATTTGCTAGAATTACAGCTCTAAGTATTGACCACATGTCTGAACTACACCCTTTGTTCCACTTCCTTGCTCAATAACCATTAGCCACTGTTTTTTACACTGTGCTGGTCACTGGAACATGAACATGAATGAATTTATGGCAGCCACACATTAGGCACAAAGCAATACCATTCCCATTTTAAGAATTGGAAAGAGAGATATTAAAATATGCACAGAAAAAGACAAATTAAACCAGATACCCCAAGTTGTAGATCAGTATTAACACCAGAAAAAGTGCCTCTGTTTAATGTGATAGGTCTACAAAAAAAAAAAAAACAACCCAAAAAAGCATTACATATTTTTCTGAAGTCACAGTGGCTAGATAGAATACCATTTTTCTCATCATAAGCAAAACAGAGATTTGCTATCATGAGAATAAAAGAGAGAAGGCAGCCTGAAAGCATGAAGCTAAGCCACAGGCATCAGGATGCATTGCAGGTACTCCAAAAATATTAACAGAAGGGGAAAAAAACCAACCTGAAAGATAAGAAAGCCAGTAAGAGTTATTTTTACACTTTGCTATCGAATTTTAGAGCAGATGAAAGTCTTGGAAGTATTTTACTTTCACACACTGTATGCACAGCCACAATGAACATTATCAGAGTTAGATATGCAGCAGGGAGACACAGTGACCACAGCATGATGGAAAGAAACCAAAACCCCTTGATCCCACTGTGTCAGGTGGCTGCTGCAGGAAACTTCTCCTTTGAAGTACAGAAAGCAAAGATGTCATGGCACAAGCCCTGAGTTAAACCTCTCTCAGGCTCACCTTGCTTTGAAAGGCCACCCACTGGACCAGCACCCTGTGGCATGGCAGCCAGAGAGAAGGCAGCTGGACTGCACAGAGCACTCTGCAAACCCCATCGGCACCACTGGAGGCTGTGCAAACACAGGACACACCCTTTGGCAGGGACTCCACTCATCCCACTTTTGCCATCACCTGCATCTGAAGCACTCCTCATGCAGTGCAGGCAGGGACACCTCTGGGCCACAACTCACTGAAGCCATTTTTAATGCCCAGACGAGTAAGTGAGATGAAAAAGTACCTGTTGCACTCCACTCACCACAGGCTGGCACAACCACTGAAGTCGACATCCTGTCCAAATAAACTAAAGCAACAAGACACAAGTGGGCTGGAAAAGCAGTTTCAAGTCTCACGAGATACAAACAGTCTCTGAAAATATAAAGGTCATCTGGAAAAGAATTAAGCAGCATTTGACTTTGTGGAGCAATGGAAGACAAGATAAAAATAGCTTTATTTCTGACAACAAGTGCTTCTGAGACACTTGATGTGTTTAATCATTTTCCTTTACCTCTGACAGAAAAGATTAATTACGGAACTGCACCAAAATAGTTCAAGGAATGTTGTGACCCATGTGAATATTAAAGATATGAGAGATTCTTAAACAGAGTACAAAAAGAAGATAAAAGTACAAAGCAGTACTCTTGAGTGATTTAGAGACAATTGTGCAGTATTGAACTAAAATAGTCACTGATAAAAGACTTGAAATCTGGGACACAGTGCTCAGGCAGTATTTAGGGGAAAACCAAGATAAAATCATTGCCATCAAAATTGCTTCAGGCCTGCTGGAGATACATAAACATACAAAAGCTCCAGTACTGAGAATGACCTGCAAAGTCCTCTACCAAAACATGAACCTCTTGGAAGACAGGCCAGGCTCCAATCATCATGATGATACTCCAATGCACAAAATATAGATAAAAGGTAAAACACATGAAGAACTTAATTGTAATCCAGAAAAGCAAGCACACAGAACTGCCCAAGCTGAAGTAAAGAGCACAAACAAAGACAACAGCACTTTGCAGGAGCTGGTATTTGTCAGACACGTGAACAAGGAGGATAAAAAAGATCACCATGACTTTGGAGAAACTCATAATGGGAATGATGGTAACAGTTACAACTGAATACATCATGAGCCAGGAAAAATAATGGAACACTAGTGGATTTTAAGCCGCATTCTGGTTGGAAAGAATGATGCTAGAATCAGCAGTGAGCAAAAATGGTAAGCATATAAAATTCTCATAAAACTCACATAAAACTGATACATCAAAACACTGATAGAATATATAAAAGTGATAAAGCAATGCCCAGTCAGATCACTGAGAGTAAATGAATGCTAAAACCTGAAACTCCCAGTCTTTGCAATAGTACTGTCAAGGAGAAGGCATCCATTAAGACTTCAAACATGTGATTTCACAAAGGTTTGTACAAACTGGATGGAAAGAGTAAATACCAGCAGAGGATGAAGAAGACGACTGCCCACAGAAGCTCTCAAACTACAGAACACAGCTTTAGAAGCCAAAGCCCCAGGATTCACAACTTTCCTTGTGCTAAGGCAGAAGCCAAAGGAGAAGATTGTTGCCCTCCAAAGCAATAGTGAGGAGAACAACCAAAGTAGCACACATAATCTTTAGTGACATCAGTCTTAAAAAAAAGAAACTACTTTTGGTTAAATGCAGAATCAAAATAACTAAATAAACATAAAAAGCAAATGTTGCCAATACCTTTAAGGGTAAAAATTCTGGAAGAGGTGCCTAATGTCAAGCACGTCTGTTTGATGCATCACCTGATTTTCTGGTAGATGCATATAGGGAAACCAAATACTTATCTGTTCATATTCGGCCCCTCAACACACCTCTCTAAATTTGCTAAGCCAGGTTTTTCATAGGAAGAAATAATGTACTTCTGATGGTTTAGTGGAAGCACGTGAAGAAAACTGCTTTGAAAATCTGAGTGGTTAGCAGAAGCTAAACAAACAAGATAGTGTATTAGAAAGAAAAATTTTCTTAGCAAGCGAAAAGAGGTAAACACATAAGATTAAAGTCCATCATCAATATGTGTACCTGACAGATAAGGAAGTGACAAAAAGATTTTAGCTTGCTGGACGTAATCTAACTAGCTAAACCAAAAACCCGGCCTGGAAGAAATTCCTACAGTTTGGCAGGAATATTATAGGATACAGAAACCAGGTTACTCATTACCACCATCCCTGCATTTAAAGAACCCAGAATAGATGCTCTGGTGTTAATAATTAACCCTGAATCTTATCTTGGCCACATCAGTAGATTAAAAATAAATTGACACTACTGCTTCTGGAGAGGTACTGGAACGTTTTGAGTGCGACTTAAGGCTCCCAAAAGACAGACAGAAAGAAATCCCTGTCATGCTATTATTACAAGAACATCAAATTATACTGGATTTGGAAAGTCCGTGTTCATAGAGTTGGGAAAGGCTGACAGAGGTGCATGAATCTGCTGCCCTAAAAGCTCCAGAAGTTCAACTAGAGATGAATAGGTAGAGGCATTTCCCTAATCAGTCTCAAAAGAAATTAGACTGCAAGAGTATGGCAAAGTGTTTGAGTCCAGACCATCAACCACAGAAGCAGTAAAAATATCCCCAAACCACAGAAAAAAGCTTACTGGAGTAACAAATAATTGCATGAAGATGACGCATTTCCGATGCTCCAATCTGGCCTATCATAAAAGCAGACAGCAGGATTTACTGGGTAATGGTTGGATTTTGAGCAATTAATTCTGTTACACCATAAACCACACCTGTTGTAGGAAAAAAATGCCAGTCTGGCAGAACAGATTTAGCATATGCTGTCTTTGGGATTTTGTTATGAGGGCAATGATTTCCCCCTACATTTGCAGGGCAGCAAAACCATTCTAGAAGTATCGACTGCCCCTGGATTTCACTGTGCTCTAGCTTTATGCAATATTCATATCAACCAAGCATGGAAACATTTATCAGAGGCTGATCAAATCCATGTAATTTCACGAACAGATGATGTATTAACCTACAGTCAGACTCAAACACCACTGAAAGAGTGAATTATACAAATATAAGCCATAACTTTGGAGCTGTTCACTTCTAAGTGAACTGATGAACAGGTCAAGTGGTACACTAAAGAGAAAAATATTTAGGAATAGACTAATGACCTTAGAAATGAATGAGAAAAATTAATAAGAAGCTCCTTGCTCTGCAAGTTCACATAAATTTGCAATCTTTTGCGAGTTTTATTCTTCCCCAGGATTCTGTATCGGTGTTTGCAGATATGATTAAGCCTTTAACCAAGTTTTTAAAGAAGGTGCAGGAATGGTAGTGGAGATCAGGACAAAACCTGACCTCAGCAGCATTCAAAAAGGCTGGCATAAGTAGCCACACTGGGGATGATGTTCCAGCATGGCCACTTCATTTGCACTTTGTTACCTTCTCCAGAAGCAGTAGAGGTTGTGTTATTGGAAAACCAAAGGAAGTCAGTCAGTTCACTGTACAAAATGAGCACATGGTGCTTCTGGGAGACTTAATGCAGTGACTCAGAAACTACAGAGTGGGTGAAAGGTGCAGTTACCAAGCTCAGCACATGTAAGTGCATGAACACTGTGGGCTCAGCAGAAGAGTGAACTACAAGAATAGGTGGTCTCCAGAGCATATCATGGGGATCTCATCCAATTTATTCACAAGAGTCATCACTTCAAAGAGGCTAGAGCAGGAGAAAGGTAGCTCCCTCTGGGAGAGGATATTAAGCAACTGCTAAAGAATTATTTAATGTGTATTACAAGAAATGTTTCTAGGAGGTAAACTAGACCCTCTTTCTTTTCAGCACTCAAAGATATCAGTTCCATGGCTGCAAATATAAAATGAAAGATCCTTGATCAGTTTCACAACAGACCAATACTGCAGTGCCCAGGTACATCAAATGGCTTCAGAATGTATTTCCAGATAAATGTGATGGTGGTTGGCTTTTCCTATTTTAAATTCCTATGTGAGAAAGAAACAACCAGTGGACATCAACAGTAAAGGAAGTGGAAGTGTCTCCATCAGTGGAGGGTACCAATGAGTAATATGAAGGCATTTAGCTCAACATAGTTGTCATAGGAATTGCAAATTTAGTCATCATATATGGAATCAATATATTAGAACAGAGCTCTGTGCTATAATATAGGCAAATGAAAACTAGAATGAAGGAGACTTGCTAGAAGCAATTGCTGCAAAATTCTTTTTAAACCAAACATTTGGATTGTTCATGCCCAAACCTAGTTCAGTCACTTACATGATAATCTGTGCTTACTCTGCTATAAGCTTGGCCACTAAATTTAACCATTCTGAGATGAGAACTATGCATCAATGACAACACGCTATGGAATAAGATGGAATGTCCTATTCAGCCCTCTAGATGGATGTAGAAAGCAGCACATCAGGATAAGCAATATAAATTGAAGGTACCACTTTTCAATTTTCAGAAAGCTGTTCAGATTACAATTTGACTAGATGTGAATATGCAATTCTTCCTTCTTTTTCCAGTCAGTCTGCAACTGTTTCTGTCAGATCCAGCTGTGTTTCTATGCATACTTGATAAAAAGCAACCACTACAGGCTTATCTCACTGTGTGTAACCTGCCTGAAATGTTCTGGCTTGGGCACATGTAACAGAAATGACTGAAGTGTGTGATTTCAACTATACACTTTTAAAAGGAATGCTCAATTGCAAACTCACTGAAAATGTACAGTAAATTAACTTTTGGAGTAGCTTTTGTGTCAACTCAGATCCCACAGAGAACCTGCCTAACCAGGGCCTGCTGCTACAAAAGAGTATGGGTCATCTGCAGATCTCTGTCAAACTTGTGAGCCAGTGCAAATATGAGAATTCCACAACACAAATGACAGCAGGTACCTGTCCTCCAGCCACTGAATCCCACCCCTATGAAGAAGAAAGCAGCTCCCAACCCTGACAAATGGCATTAGTAGTCAGAAGAGTTAATGTCCATGTGTGACCTAAGATTCAGTTGCTCAAAGAGAGCCATCCCAGTACCTTTTGGGATGTTCTGGATTATCAAGATATCTGCACAACATATGACCTCTGAAAAACCTGTGTCTTTTGGATTGGCAACTGGAGGCAAGACAAGATACTCTAGGCATCTCAAATGGTACACATTTATTATATGTGCCACTTCTTTCATCCTAGTGGCTTCTAAAGAGGTAGCCTTGTGAATGCATGAAGTTCTGACAGTGAGAAGGACATATAATCTTGAACTATATATAAGAATGAATCGAAATTCTGGAAGGATTCAGGAAAACCAAGAAGATCTAAGTAAGACTTCTTCACTCCAGAAGTTTTAAACCAGCACCAATCCCTGAAAGGCTGACAAGATTAATCATAGGACCCTGCAGATGGACAAGTCAAGCAGAACTGAATGACTCGTAATTTGTGGTCAGGATATCTCAGCGGTCTGTCCGTCTTTGCACCAGCACAGTGAACCACAGGGCTAACTGTCAAGCTTTAATTAATACAGTGGTTATTATTAGCTGTAATTCTTCCTTAATGTTATTGCTTCCACTAAGCTAGGCTATGAAAGAAAGATCTGGAAAACGATAGGAGGAATTCAAGCTGGTTACTCAGCAAACTCACATCTTGTCAGTGGGGACACAGTCACTGGAGGAAACAGACTTTAGTCAGACATATTTATTTTGAGGAATCACTACACTCCTCAGCAGCCACCAACAAGATAAAGAGCACCTATTCCTATCAAATATCAGAAGAGGAAAGAGAAATTCCAGTGCAAGGGCAAGAAAATGATTCACTGGGAGAAGTGAAACTCTTGGGGTACCAGTTTTTTAAATTAGAGCAACAACATGTATCAAGAGACAGAAGACAAAATGGGGCACCCAGTTTTAGACTGGAAACAAACTCCTGAATCTTTGCATTTCTTCAGCAGCAAGGATGATTTATATGTATTTATCCAGTTTTTTCTACAAGCTTTTGACTATACTGCAGTCACAGATTAAACTGGATTCAATTTATACCTCCTTTGATTTAGGAAATGCATTTAGAACCTCATCCAAAGCATGCTGAAACCATGAAAATACACTTTTGAGGTATGAATAAGTCCCTTTATGTCTGTTTCTAAACACATGTTTAATGGTAGATATAAAATTGCTTTACTGCAGAGATGAGTGTTAACTCAAAACTGTGCACATAAAAGTTCCCCTGCTTTACTCTTGTAGCCAGCAAACAGAATAAGAATCACCATTTCTAGAAAAAGCTGGATTCTTGTAGAACAGATAACTACATCAAACTAAAAGTATTTAAAATTAAATATCTAATTCTTGCTTTATGAACAAAATCTTCATATTGTTGATTACCTGTTGAAATTAAACTGTTTCACCTGTTTGAATACAAAGAATCTAACTTGTCTGGATGACGTAACAGTGAGTAGATGTTTAAATGTTGTTGATAAGATCCTGAATGTTAAAAATTTATAAAAAAATACCAGCTACAGTTGTTTCTTTTTTCAATCCATATCCCATACTTTTATATTAAGCAATATAGGATAGGGGGGTTTACTACATCAATGTACTGCAATCTCAGCTGTTGCAATGAAGAAAAAAATCACAGTGAAACACCTAAAGCTGCTTTTATCCAGTCCTTAAGAGAAATAAAATAAATTTTAAAAGAAGCTAGAATATAGCAAAGGAAACGGAGGTATGTTGTTAGAGTGACTGCTTAGTCTAAGCCACACAGAAAAGGGGGTGCGCTGGTTGATACATAGTTGAAAATGCTAATTAGCTACTCTTTTTCAGCAATCCTTGTTTCAGCCTCTGTGCTCTCACCACCACAGTACTAGACACTTTCTAACCAGAATTAACATCACATTAACAGACTGACGTATTCATAAATATTCTGTCAACTCGATAAATTTTAAACATACTTAGCACATTGAAAGTTTAGACTTTACTCTAGCAGCACCATGAGCACTCCTGGGGGCCTAGCACATGTTGTTTTTTGAAGTGCAACTTAACATATTTCAGTGCCCCCTGATACTGCACTGTTCTCATTGTTTTTTCGAGATAAAGCAGGTGTCTCTCTTTGATATTGGGGTTTCTTTACATAAGAAACCAACAAAATATTCTCTTCCCTTTGGCTAACACTAACACTGTTAAAAAAAAAAAATTACTCAGTTGAAGGAATGGGCACAAGGGGAAACCAACAAATTTAATCTTTTGTCTACTACATCCAAGTGCAATACTAAACTTTAAATTGCTCTAGAACAAAGTATAAAGCCAGTGATGACAAGACACTTGTATACATAAATTGAGAATCATCACTGCACTATGAATATAAAAAATGAAATGCATACATATCTACCTATTTTCATTCCTACTGATTTCAGATATGACTAAATACTTTTTCACTCCCCAGCTATTTTAAATATAGATACAAAAATATAAGGACACATTGAAACCTTAACTTATCAATTAACTCAGAGCTTCAGGTACATTTTTTAAGCAATTTGTCTAAGTTGGCCTTTATTTCTGTATAACCATGGAAATTCTGCCAGTATACTGCAGCATGTATATATACTATACCAAAATAAAATAATATTTTCAATTATTTAAAGAAAACATTCTGGGAGAAATCCCAGTTTTAATATCAAACCACACTAGAACAATAGAAATGTGAGATCACATAAATCTTGTAGCAGCATCATTCATCCTCCTTTGTCAAGGTACAGAAACTCTAGAAAGTAGCACGGCTCTGCTTCATAGTTACCATGAGAGCAGGTATCTCAGCAGTTTTCAGGAGGCCATGTACAATGTGGAAATTAGGTCAATATCTAATCATGAGACAGATACCTGTCATTTAAATATTGCCTGTTTTAAAGAAAGGCAGTTCAAAGGAAAGAATTTGTATAGATGCTTTGGTTCTAAGTAAACTGACCAAAGAGTTATGCAGGAAGAGCAAAAAATTCCAACAGATTTCTGTGAAGACATCCATTGAAACACTTCCAGAGCCACAGAGGTTTTTGTAAAAGAGGTCAGTGTTTGTTACAGCCCCACTCTCAGACAACAGAATGAACAGCGACAGTTCAGGCTTAAATGCAGAAGGACAGTAAATCCAGGGCCTCAATTTTTTTTTTAAATACCCTCTTTTTTAAATACCCTCTTTAATTTTTAGACCAGACCAAGCTCATGTAAGCAATCAGATGACTTAGAGATACTCCAGGCTTGTTAGATGGAAAAGGAGATTAAGTGTACCACTAATACAATATGTAGCCAGTGAATTTCCAGACACAGTACCTACATGTACTTTAGCAAACAGCAGAACTAGGGACCCAATATCTACAGTAACCCATGGACCAGAAGGTGATGGACAGCTAGATTACACCAGGCGTGCTCCTACAGAGCAGCTTCCAGATTAACTTTATCCAAAACCAACCCAAACTATTTCAGGCTATGAACCATAGTACAGAAATTAGTATTTTTTATCAAAATCAAATAGGAAAATAATCTTGGACTTGGAGAGATCCCATATGGTGCAGTGAGAGCTGGCCCGCTGTTTTATCCTAGAGACAAAGGCTTTCAGTAGCCACAGCTATGCCAACACAACCTTCAATGAGTACGTAGTACAAAGGATATTGAAAAAATGGGTCTAAGACAAGATACATTAAATCAGGCATTAAATCAGGATGACACTTTAGATATTAAGAAATTCACAGGTTATACAGTTTACATGGAATCATGGTTCAATCAATGATGCTAGAGAAAGCAGAGCAGGGGGCAGTGCAGCAATTAACTAGCTGCCCAAACACTACTGAAAAGCAAATTGTTGGCCCGAATTAGAGTGAAGGGCTTGAAGAGCCAGGTGTCTTTGCTGAGACGAGAGGAAAGCAGGAAGGGAGTAAGAATGGCAGGAAGGAAGGAGGGGACTAAGTCGAAGAAATTGCATTGCATTAACTGAACTTTTTCACTGGAAACTCTTTTATACAGGAACACTCTTAGAAAAGAGCTAAGATACTCTCCAAGAGACACATACACAAGTCCTTACTGCCTTACTGGGAGGAAAAATAATCTCTCTAGAAATGAGCATCTGGAAAAAAGCAAGGTTCCACCTATAGCAGTCAAAACCCACTTTCCTCATACTACTGAGAAGGAAGAAAGCAGAGATGTTGGAAATACTGAAGAAACATCAGGGATTTTATGTACGTAATTTTTAACATAAAATAAGAATATTGGGATATGATTTATAGTCAAGTACATAAGATGCATTAGATGTTTATTATCAAATGAGTCACTGGACATATTTGGTATACTTTATATATATGTATATACTTTATATATAGATACATACATAGAGGTTATTGCTATTCTGAGAGTATTGCCTCCATAATACCTCCTTGCAGGTGTAACTGTGCTGCAGGAGAAAAGTAGGAATGAAAGCAGAGGCCTTTCACAAGCCCAATCTACTGCAGACCAGGAGTTAGTCCTGTTAATTGTCAATCTTCCTTAGTTCCTACAAGATGGTATTTTCGTTGTGGACCCAACAATGGATGTCACATAAAAGCATGAAACACTCTGAGTAAGACACTGCAAATGCTTTTTTAAATGATACAGTAAAGAGGAGACAATGATAAGTGATATTACCATGTTAGAAAAATTTGGACTTGCAGGGAATTTTAACAGAAATACAAAAAATATCTTACTAAAAAAAAATTCATTACCATATTTATAATCCTGTGTCTACTATCTGCCAGGAATTAGGAAAACTGGATTATAAAATTAGGAAGACCCTCAAGGGTATCAGATCCCATACAGTGCTTCTATGGGCAATATATGACAAAATCCTATTTATAACCTGATCCAGATTTACTTTAACATAGGCTAGGTATTTTGTTCATACTACTCTCTCTGGAAGATGACTATAGAATCACACTTCACAAATGGTATTCTTTTTCCGCTGACTTTCAGGTTGAATTTATTCATGCTCAGTCCAAACACTTGTTCTTGCAGCAAAACTTTCCCTGCACTTAGTTATTTTCCTTCACTCTTTTTTACCACTGATCTATTTATAGACAAAGTATATCCTCTCCTAGTGTTCTTGCTCCGGTAAATAAGTCATATTCTAGTAAGGCAATTCCTCATCTCTGCTGGAAAAATCACCTGATACAGACTAGAAACAAATGTGTCTTTGTCACAGTTGGATTATATTCGCATCTGATAGTCATGCTGTGATCAGCAAGTTCTCTTCTTACCAAAAAAAAAAAAAAATTGAGTCTTTCTGTTCCATCTGTTTATTATTTTGATTATCCTTTGCACTGGCACTGTTTCCTCAATTTTAGCTCATGCTCTAAGTAGTGCAATCCTAGCCTGTGCCAAGGCATGGGAGTTAAAATACATTAAGAAGTTCAGCTGTGAAATGCCCTTTGAGACTGATGCTTCTACTTTCAGCACAACTCACTATGACATTTACTTTAGCTATTTCCTAGCTGCTGCTGAACATTCTCCTCCTTCTCCACTGAAACAGTAACTCTCCATGTGCCACCATTTCAGGGGTCTTACTGAAAATACAGATTGATTACGTTTATCATATTTTCTTTTTCCAGACAATCAGTTATCACAGAAAGCTATCAGATGGGCCTGGCTTGACTTCAGTACTGTAAATTCATAGCATTTTATGTTCATTGCACCTGCAGTTACCAACATTTATCTAATCCTCACCCTCATTAACCTTTCCTGTCTATGAATCCCAGTGCTCAACATGATCAGTTTTCTTGACAGATCTGACAAAAAGCATTTTGGAAGTACAATTTTTTTTAACTCTCTTTTTCCCCACTACCTAATGGCTGTATGTCTTTCCTTGTGCTGTTGTTTTTTTTCTTAGGTGACTGGAAGATATCTATGTTTTGTTTTGCAATAATGAGGTTTTATTTATTCTTAAGACTGGATGCACATTTTTAAATTTTCTCCTCAGCATAGCTAGTAAACTATGTAACTAAATTCCATTACTTGATGTGGGGCTAAGTAACGCCCTTGCAGAAAATAATGGGGCTCCTAAAGGAGAGACATCTGTTTCCAGACAGAAGGAGATTGTGGCATCTAGTATATGTTTACATTTGCATATTGGTTCCAACTACTGGTAAAAAGACTGTAATTTTAAAGGGTTTCTTGTTTGTTTGTTTTTGGGGTTCTTTTTTTTCTTTATGTTTTAAACAATATTTTGCAAGGACTGCCCTCTTTATATTTTGGGAAAAAACCACAAAATGCCTCCAGCAGCCACAGTGGGTCAGCAGCAGATGACTGGAAAAAGGAATGAAGAGTTGCAGGATGGAGCTACTCAATGTCCATGACATCTTACATGGGACACTATGGCTCTTTGCCTGCTCTGGCTTTACAGGACCAAACACATGCTACTGACCACACTTGCAGGGGGGAACATCAGCTGCTTTCCTGGGTCAGAAGAAAGACTCAGCTCCCTGCCCAGGAAAACCAGGGGAGAGTATGTGATACAGGTCTTCCCGACAGATATGCAGGAGATGCCACATGCATGAAATAGGGGAGACTCAGGCAAAATTTGCATTTGATCCAGATTATATGTCAGAGCTCATTCTCTGAGAAGTCACAGGAACTGAAAGCACCTCAAGCAAATTCTTGAACTAGCCCCTCAGTACTCCCTCCTCTGTCATCTACTGAATCTCTCCACACTAATTAGACTAAAGGTGCAAGTCTGTCTACAAAAAGTCTGGGCTTGAGTTTGCCACCACAGGTTTACCTATACTGCACAGATAGAAATGGGAAAATTATTGTATTTTTGGTCATAGAACAAGAGATACCATGCTCACTACTGTCCATTACCTGGTAAAGGAACCTAGGGTGGCAAGCTCAAATGTAGGTTTCTCTGGTGAACACATCCTAAAATTAGCTCAAGCGTGATTGCTATCCCCTGCATTTACTTCCACAATCTTCAAGGGAGATGGCTCTTCTGCATCTAATAGCAAAGCCCATGCATTGCACTCCTCCCTCTCCATCCAACCATCACAAGCCCTCACAGAGCCGCTGCACAACCCTGGAGCTGCTGGTTCATCACTTCACATTACATAGCCCTATGCAAAAGGATTGCAGGGAGCCAAGGACAACGTAGTCCATGTCTTTACTCGCCAGTTGTGGCGCACAGCCAAAGTACATACAGCTCCACCCTGGTCAGCCCAGTGGACAGCTGCCTTAGAGCTGGAGAACAAGTTCTAGCTGCTCTTCCCTCTGGGATCACTGGGAATGCTGCCAAACCACTTTAAAAGAAGTATCTTTATGCTAAACAATATTTCATAATGGTTACTGGAAAGCTGGCTATTGCAAGGCCAAGCAGATGCCAAACTGTGTCTCAGAGCTGATGCAAACACTGCCTGGAAGATCAGCACGATGACACTTTGAAACTGTGGGACTGGAGTAATTTTCCATACTACAGCCTCACTCAAAGTAGCAAAATATCCTGCTACTGACAGCTGTAGTGGTGAACTCCAGGTACTTTAACATTGTTTTTTCAGCCGTTGGGCAAGTACCATTTGCTATTGATAATCTTTACAGGTTGAAGACTGTCCCAGCTGTACCCAGCAATTATTTCAATGCTGTACAGGATACACAAAGATGAGTGCAGAGATTCTGCAGGCTCTGATCTCCACCCAGCTCTCCTATGAGCCCCATGAAACCTGGCTGGAGAGCTGGTGGCCAACTGGCACCAAAACAGATCATTCTGTATGGGCCATATCCAGCCTTGATTAGGCAGTCTGGTCTTCCTTGCATATTGTCCTGTGCTTTCAATCTGGATGACACAAGCTGAAAAAAAAAAAAAAAAAAACAAAAAACTTGCATTTCTGCCAGACTACTCTTCAGTTAAACCATCCATTTCATAGTCAAAACAAAAGATTTTTTTTCACTTAGAACAGGTATTCAGCTGTATCCAAACTACCATGTTATGCTATGGTTGCAATAATGTACATTTTTTTTTCAGCATTTACATCAGCAGTGTCATTCCTCTGGTGCAGAACTGCAGTGCTTTCATTGGCCACATTTCAGAATGACACCCACTGCTTATATACATACATATATATATATATATATATATATATGTCTTCTCTATGTATTCTAGTCTTTGAAGATTTTGCAACACAGAATGCTCTGAGCTGGTGCTTTCAAACCTTTGCCCTGATGGTCTAGGATGGTGCTTCCAAACCTTCTGCATAGTTACTGCACAAAACAATTGTGAATTATGCAGGGGTGGGCTCGATAATTAATCTTACTGGAAACATAATGTGGGGACTGAGAATGTACTATTTTCTTACACTTGTACAAGAAAAACAGAAGAGTTAACTACAGCAGGTGTCCAGCCCATCTCATCATCACTGAAGTAGTTCCAGAACACGGTGCTTCAGAGAAAAATCTTCAGCTGCTTGCACCAGTCACTCAAAAATCTGGAACTGCTTCATTATGTAACAAAAAAAAAATTAACTCTGCCTGGCAGCTTGTCATTGCTACTGTTTCTATTCTATGTCCAATGTCAATGTTTGTGTCGCAGCAAGCCTCCCTCCCTGACAGTTAACACTTTATTTTGATAAATTACTCTGTTTTTCACACACCAATTAACTGCCTTGTCTCTGTATACCTCCCAGTATAACTTTTTGCCCCTAGACACTCAAATAGCTCACTCAGACATTTCTGTGCAATCTTGGGTCTACAAAATGCTAATATCACACAGGTCCTTCCAGACCCTCCAGGTCCTTTCCTATATTGGGAATGTGTTGCTCCAGTGTACATTTGACCCTTCCTTAATCCTCGCTCTCTTTGTAGTTCAGTCTTTCACACTCACTTCATCCCTACAAACATATCTCCCAGGAGCACTCGCTCAAAGTGAACACTTCCAAAGCAAAAAATAAGAGATACAGGAATCACCAAGCTTAGTTGTCTGCAATACTGTAGCAAGCCTGTAGCCCCAAACACTACACAATAATGGCTATTATATGCTCCCTCTGGGAGAAGCCAAGGCTCCCTTCATAGCACCTTCCACTGCTTACAGGGGACCTACAGGAAAGCTGGAGAGGGACTTTTCACAAGAGCATTAGACAAGGGGAATGGCTTTAACCTGAAAGAGGGAAGATGAAGATCACATATTCAGGAGAAATTCAAAAGTGGTGAGGCAGTGGAACAGGCTGCCCAGAAAAGTTTTGGATGTGCCATTCCTTTGACCAAGGTCAGGCTGAGCAGGGCTTTGAGCAACCTGATCTGGCAGAAGGTGTCCCTTCTCATCTGCACAAGTCTAGAAGATAAGCTGCTGTGGACCCTCTGATTGTTCTCATTCCTTTTCTAGCATGAGCATCCATGACCTTGGGTGCTCCCTCCCCCTTAAGTGTGGGATGTCACATCATGGCAGGGGGTTTGGAACTAGATGATCTTTACAGCTCCTTCCAATACAAACCATCCCATGATTCTGTTGTCCTATGTTCATAGAATTATGAGCTAAAAAGCCAGTTCTAAGATATTTAACAACCCATGCCAAATGCTCCAGATGTCATAGCAAGCCACAGGAATAAACCAGGAAAAGCAAAGGTATTACCACAATCCCAAACCCTTGCAACAGAAGGCAAATTATTTAGGTAAAAGAATTTTTTCAGTGGAAGCTTGGGAACCTGGCCACAGCACAGAGAAAGGGAAAAAAGAGGCCTAACAAAAAACTGCACTGTTCCTTGACAATTTAAATTCTTTCCTGACCAGAAGTCAACAAAAGCAGCTCCCACAGGCCGGCATCACTATCTAATCCAGACCAATGCTCACCCGCTCTGGTTTCTACAGACCTATTCCAAATTAACAGTAATAGAAGAAACATTACTCACCAGAAGAGTCCAGCTTGGGTAAAGTGAGATCTGACTTGGTGTTATTTAGGGCTCCTGCCTTTCATGGCTTACTCCTACAATACTCTTTCTGTAAGCATTTCACCACCAACCAATTTTGAAGTAGTCTCTATTTCATTATCCTAAGCTGAGCTATGGAAAAAGGCTATTTCAGAACTTCCCTGTGTTACAGTTTGCTGGTTCTAATACTCAGAATCAGAATGACTGTGCCAAATTGATGCTGCTTTTATTAGAATTTTCCCCCCTTTTAAGCAACTGCCTCCTTCAAGTACCGCTTTTCTTTTTACCAGAAATAGGAAAGAGGAGCTGGATAAATGACTGAATAATTACAGTTTCAAACAAAAGTGGCACAAGCAGCCCAGTTACAAATATGAGACACTGAGTAACCTCTACAGTGCAAGAATTCTGTCCTGACAGCTCCATTTTATTTCTTTCATCAAAGAATAAAAAGCATCAATCTCCAGCTTCAATAAGTCAGTCATATTGCAGCAGGTTAGACAGCAATTTCACAAGCGTAAACTGACCCAATTTGAAGCAGTGGGCACTCATCCAGTGAAAGAATACAGAACGCAGAGTGTGAAATGACTGACTGACTCATTGCATCAAATTTTTTTTTTCAGCATCATATTAAAATGGAAAACCAAAAATTTCTACAGCAAAATAAAATTACTGATTTTTATTTCCCCTAGTTCACAACTTTTTCTGGAAAACTGAAGTCTCTCAAATATTTTAGTTTCAATGAATCAGCAAATTCCAATTTTAAAGGTTTTAGATCTTTCTGACTTGCTGTAATGACATTATATTACTTGTGAATTTGGGAGGTATTAGGAAGATTGGAACGAGCTAACTGATATAACGGGGGGTATGAAGAAAAAGGGATTGTTTTTTCCACGAAGCATATAATTAAGATGCAAAACTTCACCTGAATCATATTCCTGCAGCTCTGTTCCCTGTGTGAAATACCCCAATATTCTCTTCTCTCAAAACAAGAGACATGTTCATAGCTGGCAAGGGAAGTACAATGGTAAAGTGAGCTCAAGAGCTCCTTCAGTGTATTTCCAAGGTCTTGCATTTCATACGCAGAGATGCTGATTGAATATGGGAATGCACGTTTTCCTCAAGATAAGAGGAATACATCTGTTCAGTTTGTTAATTTACTTAACTATTTGAAAATGACACTGTTCCCCAAAAAGCTAAAGGGAAAAATCAATTTTCACTTATTTTCCTTAAGCTCCTTTGAGAAACCCAGATCTAATGTATCATCCCTCTCTTCTTTAGCAGGCTACTTACAGTGTCCCCCGCTCACAGTGCTGGTGGCAGTGAGAGGACAGCAAGTGGACACCATAAGCCAAGACAGACTTTGAAGCAGTCCCTATCCTTGCGAAGCACGGTCTGTTATTTCCATAAACCACCAGTCAGCTTCCTCAAAATAATTCACATGACATTTATTTAAAAAAATTAAACAGGGAACAAACAACTCATCCTTGAGGACTCCAGGCAATCTCATTTCACGCTGAGTTTAATTTTTAATGCTAAATACACACATGAAAATGGAGTATTTTCTCATAAACCCAACTCGTGCATTCCTACTCTTGGCCAGTCACCCCCACATCTCACCAGACCCTCATGTGTTATCTGTTTTCCCAATACTCCTCTTTCCTATCACCCCATGTTTTGTTACAACTCTTTTTGGCCTGGATTTTGCCTCCTGGGGGCCTACATAACTGGTCATGGACATTCTGGTGTGGTGATTGCTCTCTCTGCAAGCATCATTTGTACCCAAGTTAACACTGTATTGTGACAGGAAAACAAATGAGGAATTAAATAAGTGTGTTACAAAGAGCATGTCAAAGGTGTCACCACTGTACAGCCAGGTGTCAGCTGAAACTTCTTTTCAACCATAAGGTTAGATTTGTTCAATTGATTTTAAGCAACTTGTTCTTACTTACAAAATTAATTTTCATTAAAAAAAATCACCGAGCTGACAATCCAATATTTTTCCAACCTACTTTCTCAAAAGAAAATACATGCTGCATAATTCTACCATTTCCATATATATCTAAGGAACCATAATTAGACTAATTAATCAATAACTATGTTCAACAGTTCCATGCCTGCAGCAAAAAATTATTTCATTTCTTAAAATGCTGGAAGTTAAACAAACAAACTGAGTAAACTTTGCCCTCAGCTCTGAAAAACAACTGATCCAGTGGAGCTACTACATATTCAAGAGAACAAGAAAAAAGCTGACTGAGAAAAGGCATTGGAAAACCCCTGTGAACTCTTACCAGAATGTGCGACCAGCAGCTACAAGTCTGTCCCCTTCCCCCATGTGACCATTTCAAGTGTTTCCTAGGAGCAGGATCAAAACAGATGCTACTGTCTTCTCAACTGTAAAGCAAATATCTTTTAAAATATAATCCTAATGGTACAAACATTTTCTAGCCTTTAGTAAGATCATTAAGCTGATAAACCTACAAAAGGATACCTTGGGTTGACTTTTGGACTCACAAAATTGCAAGACACTTCCATAGGATAGTCTCTCCCAGCCAATTTTGAACCATTCAGCTGTCTTTAGAGTTGTGACTGAAAACAAAAATCGAATCTTACCTGTCAGCATGAGAGCTAATGTGCAAGTAACAAACTGATCATGTGCAGACTGAAGTGACAGTCCCCTGGCAATATGCATGGCCCCCTGTCAGCTCCCCACATTGCTGAAGATTGTGTTGCAGGGTGTCTTGCAGCATTCCCCAGCCTTTCAGCCCCAGGCTGACCAGATCCTGAGATGGGTAAAAGCCCCTGTGCTTTCCAGCATGCAGATGTCACAGAGATCCAGCTGTCAGATGGCACTGGAACCACCTGTGGCCCCAGTCTCTCAGTTCCTGTATCAACTGTTGTAAACAGCATCTGTAAAGATTTCAGTAACTGGGAGAATTTAGAATATGAGTTGGGGTTTTTTTAGAATCAAAACAACATTAAGCTTTAAACTTTTTCAAGTTTTCATAATACAAAAGTCTATCTCTTCTCAAACTAAACATACATAAAGATGACACAACACAAATGGGCGTCAATGTGGCCAAATCCAGATATTCTCGAAGAAGAAGGAACTTATTTCAGTGTGCATCTCAAAGATCCCTCCCTGACAAATCTCCAGGCATACACACCACAAACTTAACAGTCCAGGCTTCTTATGAGAGTTTTGTGCTCTCAGATTAGAGCTGAAGCTACAGCAAGCCAGAAGCTGCCATCAATGATCGACTAAACAAACTGTTTACTGTTACTATAGACTGCATTTTGTTCTTTACATTTAATGATGTTCTTAGATTTAGCCCATGCCTTATATCATTCTGTTAAGAATTTTGCAAAGCAAAGAGGAAGATATCATATTTACTGCTACTGTCACCTCCACTGCCACCAAAGGCACCAAGTCAATTTTCCCAAACTGCACTGTCTTATAAGATTTTTGTTCCTACCATTAATACTGAAAGGCCATTCCAGCAGCTTTCTTCCAAAGCTATCCATGACTTCTAAGAGTCAATCTAACTGTATTTATATCCTTTTGTGTGTGTATGCATATGGTTTTTAATCCTCAATTTTCTTCCTGTCATTAATATTTATGTCTAGGAGTATTTACAGAGAGCAACAGTATGAGTCTAATTCCTTCCCTTCTTTAAGATCATTAATCTTCTACTCATCCCATTTTACCAAAGGCTCCAGTCTCTTGCCATGGCCAGTTATCCCTTTCTCCTTTTGTATGTATTCTTTCCTCTTGACAACTCACCTTCTCCTTCTGCTGACAAATTTTCTTTCATATGAAATAATTCAGTTGTTCTCCAGAAGCCAGTCTCTTCTTTCATGGTCATATCCAATAAGTCACCTTCTCCTTGAGAGATCTGTCCAATGCTCATTTCAGTAATTTCATAAGGATCCTAAGATTTTGTCTACAACCATATTCTTCTATTCCATTCTCCTGATTTAATCTAAAATCACAGATTTGACTATGATATTTTTCTATATACTTTGGCAAGAAAATATGCAAGCATGAGTAGTTTTTATTTAATATTTAAAACTGGTAACACATATCCTTTAATTGCTAAAACCTGTCATAAAATCATAGAATATCTTGAGTTGGAAAGGACTTAAAAGTCATCCTAGTTCCAACCCCAAAGCTGTGGGCAGGGGGGATACTTTACAGTATACCAGGTCGCCTAAAGCCCCATTCAACCAGGCCTCATCCTTGTATGCACAGGTCACCCCCTCTACTTCTTCAGAAGCATGTCCTTGTAATTTCCTCTTTATTTTTACCATCTTGGGAAAAAAAAAATAGAAGAAATTCTCCTGTGGACATTTCTTTACCTACAAGTCTCTACAAGCAGACTCCTTTGATTGCTGGCTTCTTGGCTTTTTTAAAACTTTGCCAAAACTGGCCCTGGACTTTCAGATTAAGTTCAGCATTTTATATGTTCATCAGCAACAACCAAACACACAAATCACACACTCATTTGCAAGGATAATCAAACTGCCTTTGAACTCTGTCAATTACTAACTGAAAGCCACAGGACTCTTCAACTGAAGTTAAGCAAACTAAAGATGTGTCTGCATACACATCTGCTCTTTCCTGTTTCTCCCAAACTTAGAAGGATATGCATCACAGTAACCAAAATAATCAAAACTAAATGCCTCTAAATGCCTACATCCTGTCCTAATGGTCACTGCTTGCCAACATTGCCAGCAGCTGTATTGACATATTCACTGCTTCTAACTGGTTGAAAGATGGAGGGAAAAACACTTTGTTCCCCAGAGCACATTGGGAAGAAGATGCTGTTAAAGAAAGAATTGGTAAGTGTGAGGAACAAACCTAAGGTAAGCACAATTTCAACCAAAGCAAGAGAAATCAGAATTTGACCTTTGAGAAGATGGGTACATTATGACTGAAACAACCTCCTCTTACATGACAGAGCATTTCTTCTTTGCAGAAGACAACATTTCCAAAAGGAAGGACATCTCTGCACTTCCAACCTGCTGGATGCAGAACAGCGGTTTCTACCAGACCTATAACAGGAAGAAAGCTCTAAGAGCTCCTAGCTTTCAGTCAGAAGGGAAATGCAGGCACTAAAAAATTGTGAACTATCTTGAACTACAAGAGATGTTTCACTAGCTTTATTTCCCAGGTCCCAAGTACAGCTAGGAATTATGTCCATCAACTACCTTTAAGTACTGGAAACCGACCATAGAAACAAGGTGAAATGGAAACCGGAAAAGCTTGTAACAAAGGAAAACAGAGTCACATGAGTCCTACCACGAACTTCATTTTGGAATCCCTAAAACTACAACAAATACAGAATCTCTTCTGCTTGAGGAGAGAGGTTGAAGGGAAGAACAAAGAATATCTCACACCTTATGAGGCTTTATTAATGTAAAATGTAACAGTATCAAGGAGCTTTAAACTCATGCACCGAGCGAGATTTTACCAGATACTAATTATATGTTGCCAATCTAAATGCCCCTATCTGCATCAAACTGCTGTTAACCAGCAGTCATTATCGTCCCACCACTGAGCAGAGCCCTGCCCAACATGAACAACTGCTATTTAAAAAGGAAGCATACTAGACTACCTTGGACAGGAAACAGAAATATCAACACCTAGATGCCTCCAGCAACAGCTACAACAATTAGAAATCAGGCAGGTGGCACTTAAAAATGAGACATGTAAACACAGATTTGCAGCTGCCAATTGAATGTACTGAGATTCACAGCTATACAGCCACAACTACCAAGCACTAAACCTTAACATACGTATAGGCTTGACCTGGTTTTCTTCCACACAGAGAACAAACAAATTCTGCTTCCATTCCATTTCAGTCACTTCAGTGTGATCTTTCCAGGTCCTGCCTGTTGAGTTTTGGTAAGATTTCCTGTAATAGCTAACATTTTTTTACAATGGATTTTTGTTTTTGTAACAATGTTTGTTACAATGGAATATTTGAAAACAACAATCCTTTTGCAAACATGTATGGAATCAGGTAGGAATGGCAAAAGCAGTTATGTAATCTATCTTTGGAGCTAAGTTTAATAAAACAAGTATTCTTGAAACCCAAACTCCTCTGTTTATCACATTTTAAAATGAAACTCACTGCATTTTTTGTTTTCATTATTAAAGCTTAAAAACAACTTGCTATAGCTTTTAATATAATTTGAGAACATAGCCTAACTTTTGGCAGCTACTGGCACAGAAAACTGCAGCATCAGACCTGAACTTGCACCACGGTTTGACTGCACTTCTTTGTCAAATCTGGTATTTGAAAGAAACCTGATTCAAATTATTAATGAGTAGAATAATCACTAGTGTAAACATACACCATCCAACTAATTCTCAAACCCAGGTAAAAATAAATTTCTTTGTTCTTCTTTGAATTATGCCTTAAGAAAGCAAGAATATGAAAAAAATACCATTACTTAGCAGTAGTCCTCCTTTGTTCTAAAAATTAGGTATGCCTTCACAACTGTGATGAGCTGTATTACTTTCAGGAAAATCCCAAATCATTCCATTTGCACTGAGTGAAAGTTTGAGGGCTGTCTCAATTTTGAAAGAAACAATACACACCAAGAAAAGACCACTCTCCTAGGCTGAAATTACTGATACTTCATTAGGTTTAGCACTGAAGGTCAACAAAAGAGTACTTACCTTCTGTTTTGGAAAGAGTTTTGGAATAGAAATCAGTCTGTTGCTATGTGACTGGTTTCCAGGCAGCAGTTCCACTCACTTCTTCGGGGAAACGATGTGTTCTTCTGTTTCTGCAAATGCTGTTTATATTGAGTAAATCCAAGTATGTTCAACTCAGACAACATACTGTGAACCATTAATGAAAAGAAGGCATTTGCAAAAACCAGAACATAATACACTGACCTCTCTCAACTCCTATTTGGAGAAAAGAGATGCATCATTTACATGACAGATTGCTGGCATTACATTTTCTGGCTGTTGACTTGAGAGAATGCCAGCTTTTATGAAATATACTTGATCTATACCATTTATTTTGTGAATAAACATGAACAGCTTCCTCCATTTCTTACCACATTTGAAGGGCTTAGACATCTCAAAAGCGACAAGCGTCAGTGGAAATACTATAAAAGGGTGAAAGTTTCACTGAATACTGATGAACGTCCCTCAAGAATACACCAAAGATGCATTAATAAAATCACTTTTCCTTACAAGTTTTTTACACTATTTTTATTTGGTTCTGTCTATAAAAAAGTGTCTCTGTCAATTTAGCATCTGTTATGACTCACTTAAGGAAGTTCAGAAAAATAAGTGGCAATTAAAGAATTCAGTACAATATGATGAAATCCATTCAAGTTGAATTCAAACATCATCACTTAAATCAAACTTCATTGCCCTGTTTTTACCAGCTCTGAATTGAACAACCTCAATTGAATCAAACGCTGATTTGATTATACCTTCAGATAATAAATAAGTCGCTCAGAAAAACAAAGCCCCAAATCCACATTTATATCTGTTGAATTTTAAAGAACTTAAAGGAAATTATTTTGCTTTTTAACAGAATTAGAATCCAGTAAAATAAAATAGGAGGCATCAGCTTTACCTGCATATTGTAAATAAGGGGGAAAAAAGTCAGTCATGCATATTAAGAGCTAGTCTGTACATTTGCTGAGAAACAATTATGACAACAAATTCTAACGTCAAAAAAAGACCAAACATGTTCTGCAAATTCAATTTCCCTGGAAAAAAATAAAATACATGAATGGCAAAGAGAAGGAAAAAGGATAGAGAAATCAGGGACCAGATCTTATGACATAAAGGAGGAAAAGGTTAGACAATGAAAGGGGGTTTTCTTTGCATGAGAGGATTCAGCCACGTCTTTTGCAGTGGGTCTAAGAGGACTATCTCCCAGCAACACTGTCCAGTGCTGCACACATCCTGCAGCTCATGTGATAAAGCAGCGCTGCTGTGCACTCTTCTGATACAAACCAAAGACATGTGCGGTCTCAAAAAATGAGCAAACTCACCTACAAAATTATACAACCCACAGACACGAATTAAAGAACAACATTCAAGTTGCAAAGTCAATCACTCTAGACCTATGTAAGAATTTAATTTCCATGTGAAATGTAATTGTCTCTTTACCATCAGCGGTAGAACATAATCTTTTCTTACACAAATGCATATACTTTCTCTAGTGATATTAGGCTTTGGAAGCCATACTATTTAGCTTCCTCCTACTTCACTGCTTGCACAAGTTGAACGGTCTAATATTAATATGCTACAGAGAAGTATAAAGGAGAAGGAGAAACAGATGAAAGCTGTTCACTTCTCTGTGCTGAAGAGCTAGGCGCTACCTCTGCCTCCATGAAGACTCTTACCTGGAGAAGTCAGGGATGTAAGGTCCTCTACACAAAATGTATGTCCCTGATTTTCTCTGCAGGTGATTTGAGATCTGGGGATATGGTTTGTAGAAGAGCTGGAAGTATAATGTAACTGACCAATAAGCTACAAAGATCACACACCAGGAAAAGGACTGACAACTTGTGACCACCTTGGCTCTTAACTGCATCTTTGTTTCCTCTTTCATAACTTGTGGGGGGAAAAAAAGTGGTATCTTGCTGTCTTCCACTGCACATAAAAAGAAATGTTCACTAATGTGCAAATCCTGACTGACAGTCACTGGGACAAAACAAAATAGTATGGTTCTGTCACTAAAGAAAGTATTGGTAGACCTTCCTGGTTTAATTACACTTTTGACATGGTGTGGCCAAGATTGTGCCTCAGTTTCTAATTATTAAATAGAAAAGTATCTTCCTTCACAGAGCTTTTATGAGAAAAAGCACATGCTTGAGATTATGAGGGACTCTAATACTATGGTGATGCAGGATATACTCAAGCATGAAACATGGCCAAGTACACACCATGGTAACTACATGAAGAGCTTAAAGTTTTCAGAACAAGGAAATTAACTTGAAATTTTACCCACATTTTCTCCATCTCTATTTCCCCTTTGACTTATTTGTAGCATTACAGAATGCAGAAGTAACACAGGAAAGTGGAAAAAAGGTCAAATAAGGCATGCGTTGAATGTTTTCTTCATGCCCACATCTAATACACTATGCTTATTAGGATATAACTCCTACCAGAAAGTGTGTGCTAAGCAGACAAATATTAGCAGAAATGTAAATGTATATTAAAGTACAAGAGATCATGCCTAAATGACCACCCCATTCCAGTTAGGAATCCTTTCTGCTGTCATTGGAAGGATACACACTTCTGCTTAATTCTCTCAGAAAATACCCATGGGTTGCTCCCAGCAAATACTACAATTACACTATATAGTACACAGAATAAAAATGACGTATACAAAACTACTTGTGCCACTTACAAGACTAACTGGGGAATTAAGGGTGTCTTTACCCAAAAAGTGCTCACACTCAAAAAAAAAAAAAAATCTTACTTTGTCAAGAAAATGTCTCCGCACGACATATTGGCCACCTCTACCATCTCCATTAATTCAGTAAGCCTTTTTTATCAAATACGCAAATTCCCTTTACAGTCATATTAAGCATTTCCAGCTTAGAAAGGCAGCATTGGAGTGGCACAGTCCAGGGACTGCAGACCCTCACCCACCTAGAATGGCAACTGAACTGCTGCGGGCAGAAGCGGACAGTTCTGCAAAACAGAACTCTTTAACACTCCACCAGCTCAGTCGCAAAGCTCCTGCCTTACACCACCTTTGCCTCCTCTGCCCATAGATCTGCTGTCGGGCACATGCACTCGTGTTCCATGCCAGTGTCGGACCAGGGGACAGGTGTGCCAGTGGGGCGGGCTGAGCTGGGCCTGCGCCCCGGCACCTTGGCAAGGCCGAGGAGCTGCCATTTACCTGGAGCAGGTGGTGGGCCGCCAGGTAGCCCAGGCGCGGGCCTCCCCGAACGCCGGGCGGCAGCCGCCCCGTGCCGTAGCCGTGCCAGGCCACCACGTAGGGGTTGTCCATGGTCAGCCAGTAGCGCACCTGCCCGCCGAAGTGCCGGAAGCACAGCTCGGCGTAGTCGCGGAAGAGCCGGGGCAGGACGGGGCTGGCCCAGCCGCCGAAGGAGTCCTGCAGGGCCTGCGGCAGGTCCCAGTGGTAGAGGGTGACCACGGGCTCGACGCCCAGCTCCCGCAGGCGGGCCAGCAGCCGCCCGTAGTGCGCCAGCCCGGCGGGGTTGGGCGGCGCCGTCCCGTTGGGCAGCAGCCGGGCCCAGGACAGCGAGAAGCGGTAGTGCGAGACCCCCAGGCGCCGCAGCCCCTCGACGTCGCGGAACAGGTTGTTGTAGCTGTCGCTGGCCACGTCACCGCCCACGGGCCCCGGCGGGGCGGCCCCCGGCGGCGTGGCCGGACGGTGAACGAAGGTGTCCCAGACGGACGCGCCCTTGCCGCCCTGGCGCCAGCCGCCCTCTGTCTGGTAGGCGGCGCTGCCCGCGCCCCAGAGGAAGCCGTCGGGGAAGGTGTCGTGGAGGAAGAGCTGGTCCTGCGGGTAGGGCAGCCGGGCGAAGCGGGACCAGGTGCCCGCGCCCTGCCCCGGCGCCGCCAGCCCCGGCCGCCCCAACAGCAGCAGCAGTGGCAGCAGGGACGCGGCGAGGGCCATGCTCCCGGCGGGGCTCCGCGACGACAGCTCCCTCCTCCCCGCCGCCCCATTTTATCTCACCTTGCGCCCCCGCCTTCCCGCCCTGGTGGGCACGGCCGTTAATAATTACCTCGGAGCTGCCGCCTGCATCATTCCCAGCCAGTTCCATCGGGGAGAGCTGCCGCCGGGAGCGGGAGCCAGGGCGTGAGACGGGACGGGCGGGGAGGAAAGCGGGGAAGCGGGGCGTGGGCTCCTCGGGGAGACGTGGACCCTGTCGCCCCCTGGGTGCCCGTGGGAACCCCCACGGCCCCTCAAAGGGAAAGATCCCGGTCCGCGGGCGGCAGGCGGGGTGCCGCAGCCCTTCTCCCGCCCCGCCGGGTGCCCGCACCTCGCTGCGACTACATTGTCCCCTCGGAAGTGGGACCCTCGCCGCTGCCCTGCCGCCTTTCTTCCCATCGGAAGAGCCCGCGGAGAGACTCGACGGCCGGATCCGTCCCCTCTGAGGGGATGAGCGTAGCATCTTCCCATGCCCCACTGAAGTGCCACCGTCGGGGAGTCCGTGGGGCAGTGGCCCCTGCGCCGGACCGAGACGGGGGGAGCGATCAAGGGGCGGGGCGGGGCTGAGGGAAAGGCGAGGAAATAAAAACGCTTTTCCCTTCTCTCAGTGTTTCCGTCGTGGTACTTTAGCAAGACACATCGCACCTGCGATCTCTCATGTAGCAGCAGTTGCAGAGAACTCGTTGTCCAAGGACATCATACACTCACTCCTCCCGCCTGCTCCCCGGGAATTCATGGGCTGTCACCTCCCAGTAACAACTCTTTTCTTTCCTGGAGTAGGAGGTTGGTATATTTGGTTGCTTGCTGCACAAAAAAAAACAAGTTCCAGTTAGAAATGCCTCACGGATCTTTACGGAGAGAAAACAAATCGACTTAAGTTTGATTACTGAGTTACATTTAGTAACCAACTGAGCAGGCGTAAGGCATGGACTACTGTGTAAAGGCAGGTCTCAAACTGCCCTTTGCGTCTCCTGTGGACAGAACCATTCAACCATCGGGGAGAGCTGCCGCCGGGGGCGGGAGCCAGGGCGAAGCCAGAAACAGCCCAACACATTGCAGAACGTGGTATTCAGTGGTGTGAACTCTTAACAGGATTTGGGACACCTAAGAATAAAGTACGTCTACTAGACAGGCTGTTAAGCACAGAAAGATGTTCCCAGGAGATAAGTTTGTTGTTTAACTACTGAATGAAGGCCTTTAGATAATTTCATTTTATTTTTAGAAAATAAACGCCCTCAGGGAAAAATTACAGATAATCGCTGATAATAAGTCAATGGATTTAAATGCCAGTTGTGAACTAATGAAGGTTTCTTTTTATGCACAGGATGGGCTCTCACCTCTCCCAAATGCAGGCAGGGCATTTACCCTGCCCGTGCCAGTTTCTATAACTTCCAACTTCCATGTTTTCTGCACTGATCCAGATCAGTTTTGGGGATTGATTTGTGTTGTTTTTAAAGAGACCAAAAATGTAGGAGACAGGATTGGAATTAGTCTTTCATTGTGGCAATTAATTTATTGCCATGTTATAGGGGGATGGAGGTCTGAACAGTTCAGGGGACCATCAACAGCCCTTCCCTAAAGAAGAAAGTTTGTAGAGCAGGAACAGGAGGTGGCAGGCCCAGAACCAAGGCTGGACATTGGTTTCCAGGAGTGAGTTTGGGATACAGTCTGAGAAGGTGCTGAAATTCAATTACAGTCTGAGTACATGACAACTTCAGATACAACAAAAAAAGGTGTTGGCATCAGCTGCTAGGTACTTGCAGGAACTGGAGATTAATTGTTAAGTACACTGGGGCATTGCTGCAATTGTTCCTGTGCAAGGAGTGGAGAGCCAGGCTCCCATTCAGCTGCAGACCTGATTTCAAGGGAAGCATAATGTCTTCACTGGATTTTGCTGACAAAGTATTTTAAAAATAGGAATGTACAGGCATGTGTCAGAAACACCATCACCTAAATCAGGGTATTAGTGATGGTAAGTCTATTGGTAAAATTTAAGGAAAAAAATATCATTGAGAGATTTTGAAATACATCACGGTATATTCTTTTTCCATGTGCTAATTATTAAGTAAAACCTAGATCAATCCTATTTGTACCTTGACAGCACCAATAAGTAGACACTGAACTGAAGCTCCTTCACTGGTTTCTTCCAGAGCCTATCAACAGTCAAGGAAAAGAAATGATGTGTTGATGTTACTCTAAGTCAGCCTAGACAACTTCTGAAGATGGCTACATTATCCAAAAACTGTCAAAATACAGTGGATTGTACTCCCAAAGCAAGAAGCCCATTTTTGTAGGACAAAATCTCACCATAAGCTGGTGGCACAAAGCTGTCACTTCAGCTGTGACTTTACCTGCATGTCTGCCAGGCTTTTTTTTTTTTTTTCTTTTTTTTTCTTTGTGTGTGTGTGTGTGTGTGTGTGTGTGTGTGTGTAAATGACAGAAAATGTGTGGTGTGGCCTCCAGTTCCATGTGTTGTTTTTGGGTTTTTTTCTTAGAAAGCTTGTTTTTCTGTCTTAGGACAATACAATTACCAGCTGCTCTGAGCCAATATATTTCTTTTCCTAGCAGACAGCCTAACAAACTCTGTGCAATATTAACCATGCAGAAAGGTCAGTCAAACACTTGCAGACATCCAGGTCTCCTTCGTTGCTCCTTGAGTTCAAAGTGTGGCTCCATTGTGTCCATGTTGCTGAGCAAGCACACTTTCAATTCTGCCCCAGGTAAGCAGATCAGGATTTGACTTTCAGCCTCTTTGTACTGATGATTACTGAACATTCAACTTTTGATAATATGTATAATGTATAGTATTGTGTCATTATAATCTTCCTTCAGGCTGTGCTGAGATTTTCTTTGCTTGGTATAGAGTCAGTGCATGCAATCAAACTCAACAGTGTTCTGACTGAGCACTTGTTTATATCCCAAAGGGGCTAGATCTTCTGGGATACGTAATTTTAGGTAAAATAACTCTATTACTGCTTTAGATTCATTTAACAGCTTCCCCTGAGGTAATACCATGCTTCAATGCAGCAAACCCCTTTATCATTTTAAGATCTCCAGAGAAGAGCTGGAAGCCATATACCAGTGGCATTTGTGGTGGAACAAGTGATCTCAGTGCCTATAACCACCATCTCCTGCTTTAATGCCCCTTCTCTGTTCACAAACATACTGCCAAATGCATGCAGCCATACAGCCAGTTGAAAATAGCCTTCTGTAATAGATTTTGCAGTCTCAGCATTTCCTCTCGGGACACAAAAGTATTTGCTAACACTTGGGAAAACTGATTAAAAAATCACCACCTGATTTAGATTTGAGTGTTTTCTCTGCTTCTGACATCGCTGCATAACAGTGCTACTTCTTTGTTCTGTCTGTTAAATGCAAACTGCTAAGCTGTGAAATTTTACTTCCATTTCCTCACCAAAGCTGTTTCCACTGGAAAGGTGTCCAACACCATTCTAGATTTACCTTCTTTGTCCCTGCCCGAACACCACAGGCAAATAAGGTCTTTCTCTTGCAAGTCCAGTTTCCTTGGAAAAGTGCAGCCTTCCATACCTGCTCCTTCTTTCTCTCATTATCATACTACTTAAATGCATTCACTGTACATTCAGAGTTACTTTAGAGACAGCTGGTGACATTCTATTGAAATTAGAAACAGGGTGTTGTCAGGTTCAAAATAAACTTGCTGATAAAATAAATGCAATGCTGTGGAATGCTTGGAAAGATGTCAAAGGCTCCTCTCTCTCTTATCGGTAAGTACCAAGTCACTCTCAACTCCGCTTTTTTTCCAATGCCTTATTCTGAATCATGGGCACTCTAGTTTGCCGATGCATGGATGAAAGAAGTGATGGACAAAGACACAAGGGAAAAGAAGTTGCCTCCTAAGAAGGGGGTATTGAAGAGGTGGGTACAGCCTTGCTCTTCCAGTCCTGGGCAGGAGACATGGATTTGTCTGGCAAAAGGAGTTCAGAGCTGAGGGAGAAGAGAAAGGACAGGAGTGCCCCTTGCCAACTCCAGCCATACAGCTCATCCAGCTTATGAAACACAGGCTTCAGTTGGTTTTTAGATGGGAGTGGAACCCTGATTGCAGTGGCTGAAGAAATAGATGCATTTCCACTGGGTCTGCTGAGCCTGTATGAATAAGTGACAGTGGGTGCCCAGGAAAATTACAGGCCAAAAAGGGAGTTGCCTAATGAATTTTGGCTCTTTTAGGGTAGAAAATCCTGGATAGCAGAGTGACTGGATCACTCACAAGGGTGAAATAGGTTTAACAATTTAGATGAGGGATCTGGAGGAATTGGATCTCAACCCTAACAGTTGCACACCTATGAAAATTCTGGTCTGTGGTCTCTGTATAAAAAGGACCAGAAAAATAATTTCATTCTTCTCTCTGCTGTTTTAATTACTGTTTGTGATACACTGTTATCATTTTGGAACCAATTTCATTCCGTCTCCACAGGATGGCTCAAAAACTTGAATCCTGTGTCTTAGTCTAGAGCTGATTGCACTCTAGAGACGTGTATGGTGACTTTTCATATACAGTCATCCTATCTCTTCAGTTCAGGCACAACTGAAGCATTTCTCTTCACTCTTCAAATTCCCAGTATTTTAAAACTTCTGCCAAAATGCCACATCTTCTATGAAAAGAAAGGTCCACAGGGACTTAAATGAAGAAATAAAAACACTACTATGCAAAAATGAAAATGCAATGCTGAGTTTTACATACATGAATGTTGAAATTTTTATGCATTAAATTCAGTAAGGGAAGAATGTGTTGCAAAATTACTTCTATCTTTAGATCACTTTCTGTGATCTAAATTGCTTCTATCTTTAGATCACTTTTTATAGGTAAATTGATAAGAATTACTCCTGTACTTGCTAAGTCTGTATTTCAATAAGCACTTGAATGACAATGCAGTTCAGATACTTATTTCTTGTTGGTTTCAGCTCATTAAAATATTGGTCTCATTTACTACAAGGCAAAGACTGGCTCTCAAAGAAATAGGATTGGTTTAAAAAGCTACTGTAGTGTATTAATTCTTTGTAAGTTTTTTCTGCCTAAATGACTCTTTTGCAGTTAAGAGTTATATCACATTAAACTGAACTGAGATTAAACTTTGTAAACTAGTAATTTAAAATATACTGCACTAAGCTGCTGCATCACTAAATGCACAGGCAACGCTGGCTGCAAATGCATAATTATTTTTCAAGGCAACAGTTATATGATGGTCTTTAATAAACACAACTATTATGTTACACAAAATCAACTTCCACTGAAGAGCAAAAACTTGGTCCAAGGTCCATGTGAAGTGTGTAGTACTGAAATGGGATTTAGTAACTGAGAAGTCGTTTAGTCTTTTAGTGCTGCTGTTTGCTAACATAAATGTACTTGGGAGCCATTTCCAGTTAGTCTACCAAGGGTTTACTCCTGTATTTCCAAAATTGGCTCAAAACCACCAGGAAGTCAAGACATTTATTACCAAAACACTAAGTATGCACAGTTACACAGGGTCTGCCTCTTCAAATGTGGTTGAGGAACTGAACCAGATTAGGCCAACCAAGACAGAGTATGCTGCAACACTCCAGGATGAAAAGTAGACTCTTCTAAGAAAAAAAAAAAAAAAAAAAAAAAAAAAAAAAAACCTTTACAATTATTGCAATTACTTCACCTCTGAGATATTAAAGCATAAATGCATGGCCAGTAGCCATTTTGCATTAAGCATTTCTGCTGATACCTAATGCACTGCTTCAATAACTGAAGGTCTGATAATTTCCATAGTAAGTAGGCTTGCAGCAATGAAATTTAAGGTTTGTACCTTACTTTGCAGCCAAGTAATGAAAAGTTCATGGTCAGTTCATCACACATTGTCTCTGCTGATCCTTCCTCCTGAAGGAGAGGACTCCTCACGCAGTTACTTTAATCCAATGTGGAGTCCTGCCCATGGGAAATAGTCTTCCAACTTCTCCAGTGTGAATCCTTCCCATGGACTGTAGTTCTGCATGAATTGCTCCCAGGTCCCTTCTGTGGGGTGCAATCCTCCTGGAATAGATTGCTCCAGCATGGGTCTCCTGTGGGAACCTGCCAGGAAACTTGTTCTGGATGGGCTCCTCCATGGGCTGCAGGTGGATCTCTGCTTCCCCATGGACCTCCGTGGGCTGCAGGGGCACAGCTGGCCCTCCACATGATCTTCACCACAGGCTGCTGGGGAATTTCAGTTCCAATGCCTGGAGAACATCCTCCTTCTTCTTCTTCACTGACCCTGATGGGTCATCAAGGCTGTTCCTCTCACTGACCCTGAGAGGTCAGCAAGGCTGTTCCTCTCACATATTCCCGTCACATATTCTTTCTCCTCTCTCCAGCTGCAATTGCTCCTTCACATTAGCTCCTTAAATCCATTGTCCTGGGAGCTCTACATACATCACTGATTGGCTTGGCTCAGTCAGTGCCAAGTCCATCTTGGAGCCTTTTGCATTTGCTCTGTTGAACATGTAGGAAGCTTCTGGTAGTTTTAACAGAAACCACCCCTGCTACCAAAACCTTGCCACAAAAACCCAATACTTTGGTAATTCCATGCTAATGTCCTGGGGGCCTCAGGGCATCTCAAAAGATGCCTGTGTTCAGGCAATTGAATCGAGCCCTTGTCAGTTCAAGAAGATCTAAGCAATGTAATATGTGCAGCTGAGAAAGTGATTCAGGTCAGCCTAAAGTAAGCACCAAGGAAATTCACCTGCCCAAACATGTATGCCTGGTCCCATCTCCGGCAGCCAGCCCATGGCATCTGGCACATCCACATCGGAGTCGCTGACATTGCACAGAGGGCTGGTTTCATCTGCCTACTATGGTTGTGATTACTTCTGGCTAGGTATCTCACCTGTCTTCCACTTAATATTCCAAAACAATACAAATCACATGTAGATCTTCTGTCATATCCATCAGCTTTGGGTAAACAATATGGTGACCCTATGGCATGACACAATGGTTGTTGAACAACACCATCTCCCTCCTGTGGTCAACCAAATGTGGGAGATCCATGTCCAGTCATAATGGCCATTGCAAGTCAAGCAATACCCTCATACGTTCAGAATAATACCCAGTGTCATGTGTAAAGATGGGAGCCTTGACCATAGTGGTTGTTTGCCTCTCCAGTTACACAATCTGCTATTGCCAGATTTCTGAGAGTTCTGCATCATCCAGTTCTTTTTGAAGCCATGTGGGTGTCTGAATCTCAAACAGTCTCACTCTACCGGTACTTTGAGAGAAAATTTTATCTTAACACCATTTATAAATATCCCTATACATCATACATCTACTTCTATCATTAATATATGGATTGCTTTAGCCTCATCTGAAATCCAAGGAGATCTATTCTTTTGAGCAGTAAGATGTCCATGTATTTCTTAGAGTGAAATTAGACAAAGGATAACATTTAATGGTGTCAGGATCTTAACACTTCTTCCTGAGCAGGAGCCAGTCTGTTTAGGTTGTTGTCCCCCTTAAGTGATGGACTTACAACCCCTTCTTTAGACCAAACCATCAAGGGCAAAACAGGAAGCCAGTGTGCTACCTCTGCCTTCCTTTCTCTAAGATTAAGTGTTTGTGAGACTATTTTGAATATTCTCAAGGTCAGTGATTAGATTTTCACCAGCCTCTCTGATTCACCTCTACAGTGCATATCTGCAGCAAATCAAAGGAGGATGAGCAATCTAATAAGGAGGGGCAAACTATACCACAGTTATAATGTGGGTAGCTGAAGGCGCAACTGACAGAAGTGCTACGGCGATGAAGTACCATATTGGCACATCAGTGTTTCAGTCCTCCTCATCCATCAGGTAACTCCAGAAAATACTAGCATCTGAGGGATTCTAAAGAAAAAAAGTGGTTTGTATTTCAATTTCCTCATTGGCTGTGAGGAAATTCCCAAATTGTGGCTGAAGGAGATATTAATTAAGCTTTGATATACATGTGTTTGAGCTATAGGTAAGTAAGTTAAGCATGCTTATTCTCCAAAATTGTTGGGCCACTAGAAAGGTTATCTGCTATTTGGAGCTGCATCTAAAGCAAGCATTTTCCAAGTGCAAATCTTTGATTTACAATGTTCATTCACATGTGCACAGAATATAACCCATGCAAAAATTCAGCTTGAAAAAAATGGTTTGCCCCTGTAACTATGTTCAAATGCATTCTTTGCTGGAAGAATGTACCCCCTTACCAGTATGGTGCATGTCTGCTTCATCCAAACAATTTTTTGTTTTTGAATTACGAAAAAAATTCCTTGTAGCAAAAAATAATTTATATATACACAGTGAGGCAGTCCACCCCTAGAGAGAAAAGCAGAGCCCTGCCATTGTGAAACATGCTTCATAAGAGGCAGCAGCAAGTGACTTTTAAATCTATTAGAATTTTTTTTTTTTAATGTACTACAGTTAGCCATCATCAAGCAATTCCTTCTTTAGACTGAAATAGGGAAGGAACTCTTTGCAAGGAAAGTGGGGAAAAAAGTATTTTCCAGACTGATTTCTCTGTTAGGTACCAAAGAGAAAATATTGAGTGAGCTACAATTTTTGGGGCATGCTGTCAGATCAGGTGTCATTTGGGCAATTTATAGTCACAAAGGCTGATATGGCACTTTTCTGTCTGATTTATGACATTAGTCATAGGTACAAAGAAAAGTTAATTTGGTCTTTTTTTATTAACTTAGCATTTAAGTTCCTCTAGGCCTGGCTTTCAGCTGACAAACACATGTTCACTGAAAGGAAGGTATCTGTGTCCATTTCTCTTTATTATTTCTATCCAGTTCAAATAGGTTTTTAACTTTAAAAGCTGGAAAAATTGGGGAAGGTGACCTACTAAATACATCTACTTATTTTTCATACCTATTTTTCATTGCCGTCCAAGAATCCCTCTTGCGTATGCAAGGGCTTTTCTGGATGTTCCCTTACAGTGGATGTGCTGTGAGGACAGTGCAACAATGCCTGCAGTGTACTAGGCTTGTCTTAGCATGTTTGCTATTATTATTTCAGCAGGCCAGCAGCAGTTTCCCAAGGATCACAAATGAAAGCCAGAAAATGTGATTTTTCAAAGTGAGGCAGGCATCTCCAAAAAACGCTCAGCAAAATTTCACACCATGGGGAGAGCATGATTCCCAAAGCTATGGGCATCCTCCAGATCCATCTCACAGCTGTTAGTGCAGTCAGCACTGGAAGACCTCAAGGTCAGTGGATTTGGTCTCCAGAGACTGCAGCTCTACTCTTGCCTCTTAAAAATGCTGACAGGTTTGGTTTAGTGGCAAAGGATCTGTCTGGTTTGGTGTCTTCAACCCATGCCCCTTACACACTCATGATCTGCCTGGCGAGGCATTTCATGTTGCCTGTAACAAGGTGTTCACATGGCCCTCTGTAGCTCCCCAGGACTAGCACAATGTGTTTTGATTTCTAACTCCTCTTTTGCAGTGCTCAAAACAGATCAGGTGTCTCAATTCACACTTATCATTGCTCAGCTGCATCCTGTGCTGTTCCCATTCTCCATCTAAGTCCCAGACCATATAATACAGTCCCTTCTCCTACTCCTACCATGGAAGGACATCACACTCCATATTACTGTTTTACTGCCTATACTTTCACATTACCGTGAAATGGACTGCCTATACTTTCACATTACTATGAAGGACATTACACTCCACATTACTGTTTTTGTACTACCTATACTGTCACATTACTGTTTTAGCTCAGGTTAAGGATTTCCATTTTTATTCTCAAATTACTCTTCAGGCTTTCTTTGGCCAGCATTGTGTTGGACCTACATTTGAGCAGTATTAAATGGGGCTGCAGAGTGAACTCTCTCAACAACAAATATCAGCTAAATACCCATGAGGAGGTGGCCACTCCTTAAAGAAGAGCTAGGAAGCCTCTTAACTGTGAAACATATGTAAACTGGAAGGACTGCCTTTCTTTTAAGTGTCAGCTTCACCTACACCATGGTATAAGGGAGATCATTTTTAAGGTCCCTTCCAACCCAAACCATTCTTTGATTTTGTGATATTAAGGCAGTATAAAAAGAAGAAGAAGCCTTTTAGTAAAATCTCTTTAATATACAATAGAATAGTAATATTAGTAAAAAATCTATTATGGGCATAACTATGTTAATTGTGACTTAGTTTGTGCCTCTTCTAAAATGGGACTTATATTCACCAACAGAAGCATCTTTATACTTCTTTAACAGGGGGCATGGATGCATGAGAAGGTCTCAGGCTGGTGACAAGTGCTATCTGATTTGCAGTAGCAGTCTGTCCAGGTGTGTTTGGTACATGCAACTGTGAAGTTGTCATGCCTTAAATGAAAGGCTTCCCCTCCCTTTCTCCTCCTCCAGCTGCTTGACCCGAGTAATCAGTACTGCTGCTACTCCAGGGACCAGGGAGGTCACACATATGGGATTCTGGAGCAAATTCCTAGCACCAAAGTCTGGGACTTGCACTCAACTACAGCAAACTCTTCCTCATCAACACTCAGCCCTACTGCTTCAGCAGAGCAGCCTGCTTCTTTCAATGATATGCAATAAAAATTATGTGACTACTTTTATCCTTCCTCACATGCACCCTCTTTTTCCAGTAACCCCTCCTCTGATGCACTCAAATGGAGCCAGGGAGCGGGACATGGGTCAGGGCAACACATGACCCATAATCAGGAGAAAAAATTATTTTTGCATAGGATTTTAATTTCTACTCCTATTTGGACATAGGAAATGTTTTGGTCACCCACAGGCCCACTGTTTGAATAAAGTAATCCAGCAGCCATATAGGCATGAAACAAGAGTGGTCCTTCCAGAGCTACACTGTCCTAAACTAACCTACAGGTCCAACTGTACTGGTAAATAAAAGAGAACTGTGGTGTGCATGTACACTCATCACCTAATCTGTTTAATTGCCATTCTGTCTCTGCTTTTGCACAACTCTCTACAAGACAAATCTGCTACAAAGGGGAGCAGCCATAACCACTGCAGACCTGAGCCAAATGGTGCTGCTTAGCCCTAGGCACAGGAATCCATCTCTTTTATTTGCTTTTCTTCAGCAGCATGAAAATGGCTAAAAGTGCAATTAGCCCTTTCTGTTTGGTACAAGGATTTTTTTTTTTTAAATCTACACATGCAGCAATAACTGGCAAAACATCTCCGTAGCTTATCTAGCCTACTTCCCTACCAGCTCCTATTGAGAGGACACATCTGTACATACACAAAATTCTGTGCAGATTTCTGAAAGTTGGTATAAACATCGATGTAAGTCCTTACAAACTTTTGTTTCCAGCTTTTAACCAGCTGTTGTACTTTGTTTTACCAGTTGAAATGGCCTCAGATTGCATCAGGGGAGGTTTAGATTGAATACTAGGAAAAATTTCTTTACTAAAAGGGTTGTTAAGCAGTGGAACAGGCTGCCCAGGGAAATTGGTTGAGTCACCATCCCCAGAGCTAATTCAAAAAATGTAGATATGGCACCGAGTGACATGGCTTAGTGGTAGACTTGGCAATGCTGGTTAATGGCTGGACTCAATGTTCTTAAAGGTCTTTGCCAAACTAAATAATTCTATGATTCTGTGTTCATACTGCTGCCTAAGTGATAACACCCCACACACAGACCTACCATTGTTATTGCTGCGATGTAACCTTTTACTCTTCTCTCCAAGACACTTTGTGATGCCAACCTGCACAGAGTGACTGAATTTCCCAAATTCAGAAACATCAAGGATGAAAATCTTGAGTGCTTCTTGTCAGGTGGGATAGGATTTGTCTAGGTAAGGCCAAGGAGACTCATGGTTCCTGGAACTGCAAGGGAAGGAAAGTATAAGAAAAGTTGTCAGGCCAGCTGGGCAACTGCACATTGTTGATTCCATGAAATGTTTGCTGGTGGGCTCAGGAGTGTAAACAAGAGCTCTGATTCACATATGTTAAGAGAAGGAGAAAAATTTATAGCAGTTAATGTATTTTATATTCATGATCTAAATGAATAGTATAGTTACCATGTCTCAGACAAGTTTACAAACATTCCAATCCTCTCACTTCTGAGAAACTTACATGACCGTCAACTAGATAGGGAAGAAATTCAGTGTGTACACACATGCATGACGTATTTCTAAACACTGGTGATAAAGCTGGTGCTAAATAGTGGTAACTTTAGATCACAATTATACAGTAGAGCATTGTTTCTGTTATTCCCCTGCCTTAAATTTGCAAAGTTTACCTACCTTTCTCACAAAAAATAATTTGTTTTTAAGCCCCCAAAACTTGACTATACTTGAGCTGCTAGCATGTAGCATACTGTCTGTCATTAATATTATTTAATTGCTTCTTTAAAATCCCTAATCTATAATAATTTTGACATTCACCAAAAGTTTTTCTTGGCACTCGGGGGAAGAAAGCAAAGTGAAGATGTCATCATTATGAATGTGAATGCTTTAGAAAGGGATGAAAGGCACTACAATAATACAAGTTGTTCCAGTGGTTATCAGTAACTTCCAACAGAGATTTGTCTCCAGAGTGCAAGATCCTAATGATGCTACAGAAAGGATCTCATTAAATATCCAAGTTCAGAAGACTAGTTCAAAAACAAGTCAAATGGATGAGGCACAGTGTTCTTTAAATGACTGCTGAACATTTTTGAGGATTAGCCTTCCTTGCTGGTAAATGTATATTAAACCCTAAGTTATTATTAAGGTGATTTTATCTTAGTGAGTTTGTCATCCAAACAGGATTTTGTAGGATATGTTGGGAATTTTCCAACAGAAACTATTTTTGGTTGGAAAATGCAGCTTTATCAAAAGCACGGGTTTTTTAATAGAAATGTACATGCCAGCTTTGATACAGATGGAATTTTCACATCAAAATATCAAAGAAGCCTAAGTCATAACAGCCTTCTAGCTTGGCTCACTTATCTAGCTATGGGGAAGACTGAGATTTCTGGGTGTGAGTGACTCTGCCTGAAGATCTGTTTTCTACCCTCAAGGAGAGTACTCCTTTCACCCAGCTGTGCTGAGTTGTTTTTCATCTAGAAGCAAGAGAGTGAGAAAATTTGGTTTGCTTTGCAGTCCAGTGGTCATGACTCACATGTGCAGTGTCATTGCCAGAGATGCAATGTGACGATAGCACCCACATACAAGAAAAGAAACCAAAGGGCGTTCATGTCTCTGGTCAGATAATAGCAGACAAGATTCATTGATCTGCCTTCTCCCATTTTAGTTCCAATTGCATCTTGTGACTGCAGCCAGACACTGTATGCATGGAAAATACACTTGGCAGCAGACACTGTCAGAACATGGTATTCCAATGATATAAAGGACTACAAATGGAGAAGACACTCAAGAAGGGAAAAGTATTTCATCTTTCCAAGGGAGTGACTGACGATGACAGCATAGATACATTCTAGAGAAACACTCTGTGATCTGTAAAATAAGAGGCTTTTGCTTCCACATATCTTATCTCTTTGCAGGAATTCAGCCATTTCAGATTTTCTTCAGGTATCCAGAATTGCTAAGTAAGCATGCCATTGCAATAAAAGAACATGCTGTAGCAAGATAATAATGTCACTTGCTTAACAAATGTGTTATCTCGTATGGCCAGGCACAAGAGTAGATAGCATAATCTAAGTACACATGTGCCTTTTGCAAAAAGTGCAACAAACTGTAAGTCACACTCTTTGATTTATCATCCATCCAATTGCAATGTAGCCACCCCCCTTGAAAAATACATATAGACAGAAATGAAATATGAAAATTGTAATGGAATTTATTACATTTATAAAACATGAAGCCTCATACCTAGTGGAGAAGGGTCACCCACACTTTTCTTTCTGTGCTGCAAAAATACCTTTTGCAATTATACTGCCATGAATGGACTTCTGGTAATTTAATACTTTCTTTCCCGCTACAGTCTGTCCTGACAGGTGTGATTTTTGTACCTTGTATTGTGGGAACACCTGACCTTCACATTAATATATTCATATGATAACAGCTGAAAGCCCTTCCCCACTGCAATACTTCAAAATTTTTTGTCTGCTTGGTTTCTGTCTGATTAATATAGAAAGTCCAGAGTTCATTCTGAAGCAAAGCAAGAACATTTTCCAAGTATTTCCAATCAAGATTTCATTTTCTTATATATGAAAGTGGTCACAGACATACTATTTGTTTGTACCAGATATAGCTATAGATAATGATGTTAATCTTTTTCTAGTCATACTTTATATTTAAAATCCAATTACAAATGGCTTTAAGTAGATTAGAATTACTACTTTAGAGTCAAAATCCTACCATAAGGCCTGATAGGTAGCTTTGAAAACATTGTTTACTGTCTCCCAGAATACAATATACCAATTTTCTGTACCTATGTAACATGTTTATAGTATTCATTAATTATTAACTAGCCTCTTCTAAATTTATTTTTATTCTTTATACTAAGCCTCTAAGACTTGGTGTAAAACATAACATTTCTCTATTCTTTACCATTCCCTTTTATCAAACAGACATTAGTCTTCTGAGAATTTTTAACTGGTGCTTCTTCTTTATGAATGTAATGCACACCACCAATTTAAAACATAGATTATGGATTTTTAATTCTCACTTAGAGGAAGGAGTTAAGTGATACACAAATCTTGAACTGAGCCTTGGCCCAAGACTGTACTTGACCCCAGAGACTTCATCACTAATGTAAACTCACCAACCAGTTACAGTCAGAGTGGCAGGAGGTCATGTTAGGTGAAGCCAGCTGGTTTTTAGCTGCTGGGGCTGGAGCATGGGAGACTGGTGGTGTTTTTTGAAACCACTTATGCTCTTTGCCTTATATTATGTTTGTAAGGTGTAGATGACCTCTTAGGTGACATTCAGTTCAAACTGGAATTTCATCTCTAGTGTCATTTGCTAGATGGAATGAACTGGAACCAAATCTCCAGCTCAGTTCACCTGCTGGACCTGTACAGGTGTCCCATAATGTCCTGCTCAGTGTATTGGTGTGAGATGTGTCCAGCAACAACTTTCTCTTGGACACTTCTGGTCCTCTGGCGAACAATGACTACAACAGTAGTCTAAGGTACTGTTCAAATTACTGGAATGAGAATATCAATTTCATTTCTATCTGGGGATTAATCACTGCTGATTAAAATCCCTGTTTTAAAAGGAAAACAAGATTTCTCTGCTTAGAGGGCATATGTATGCTATATTTGCTTCTCTTTACTTTATATTCTGTAAGAGTTCCAATGAATATTTCACCAAAAGGAAGGAGTTGGGATTTTATGTGATCTCATTTACATGCACAGTGTGCCTTGCCTTGTAAGAATATATTTAACTTGCTTCTTTCCTTTGTTAATATGTTTTACTATTAAAAATGATGGCTCATAAAAATATTGGGGTTTTTTACTGCAGTCTTCAATGTGGACAACCTAAAAAATATATTCCTGAAGTTTCTTTTTTCACCCTTCAAAAATTGTTTTGGTTTTTATATGTCAGCATGTCTAGAAGAGTCATGTAACTACCATTAAATGGCACAACTGGGAAAACTATATCCTCCAGGTGCAATAAAAGTTACTTCATTTTATTTCCTATTTTCTGGGGAGGAAATTACTTCTAAAAGTCTCCTATGATTTTGCAAGAAATAAAAGAAAAGAAGATAAATTAATTCCTGCAAATTATACATTTCTACAGCAGTCCTTTTAATAAAAATATGCCATTTTCAGAAGAAGTAAAAGAGGGATTTTCTAATTGCAATGTTCTCATTTAATTAGATTTAATCAGATATTTTGTAGCACACTGAATGTGTACATATGGGTGTTCAATAAAATTCTTATTACTCTCATCACTCTTAAAGGTACACATAAATACTGAATGACAGACTACATTTCACCAAATTTATTATAATATTTTTAAATTAGAGGCAGATTTTGGTTCAGTCATGACAAAAAGCTCACTTTTGCTTCCATGCAACTTTTGGAAAACTTTGATACAGCTGTAAGAATTTAGAGGAATTCTCAAACTTTTACTTTGGTTAACTCTGCAGCGCATACTATTTATTGATAGCAACAGTAAAAATTTCCTGTGTGCTAAAACTAGACATAAAGAGATAATGTAATTTATTAAATAGTTTCAAATACGTTGAAATAGATTTGAATTCGTTGATTAAATATTCTCGTACTTTCTAGAAATGTGCCTTGCAGACTGTGGCATTTGCTATTCTTTCAAAATGTTGAAATATATTTTAGAAGATACTTTATCTGAAATAATATTTTGTCTTTTGGCTAGCCTCTTGCCTCTGGTAATTACTTGGACTGCATGAAGAGGAAGAGATTTAGCTTGGATCCATGATAACTCCTCAAAGTCTAGACTCTGTGTAGTACATACCATCTTTATGAGAATCTATAAAGCTTCTCTCTTACATTTCACAAATTGCAAAGTCGTCCTGTAATACAAAATAGGTAGATTAGATTAGATCCCTTGGAAAGAGCTGTGAAAATCTTGTAAAAGAAATCCCTCTCTCCACCCCGAAGCATTCATTTGTTATACTTCTAAGGGGTAGATTTTCAAGGTATTGCTCTCCATCTGTATTTGAATAATTAATCAACAGCTTTAGATGGATTCCATTTTCTTTGAATCATCAAGGAGAAAGTGTTTAAGGCCAGCTGTCAAATCCATTTTTCTTTTACTTAGGCTGGATAAAGAGAGCTTGTGATTTTCTTGCTGGCCTTGCACAAAAGTGAATCTGCATGTGAACACACTGAGGTTTTTGGAAGAATTAGGCTGATTTCTGCAGACTAGGAAATGCAAGTGGCATTTGGAGGGTTCTTGAATTTTTAGCTTGACAATCTGTTGATGAATGAGTTGTCCTAAAGCTGTTTAGATCAAGGCCCAGAAGAAAATGTCTTGATATTAACATGTGTCCATTTTTTACAGCGCTATTAATGCAGTACAAAAGACAATGTGTGTCATGCAATTTATTTTCAAGCTGGCATATCCTTATTTATAAGAAAATGGTGTCATGAGTGGCATGGATATGCAATCATTTTCATATTTTCTACATCTCCTTTTAATCTTCTGGCCAGTAGAGAGGTCCTGACAACAGCCCAGGTTTATGGTTACTCTTTCCTACATGCTTCAGTTTCCAGCCTCATGTCATTAATCCAGCACCAAATCAGGGAAAGGCTGAGGTAGAGTTGGGAAGGCTCTTGGTGGTACATGTGCTCCCTGAAGTCCACCCTCTTGCCAAAAGGTAGGATCACATTCTCTACAAGCTGGAGTCCTCTACAAGCTGGAGTCCTAATATCACTTTGTCCTACCTATTTTTAAAAATAGCCAAGAATAGAGACTCCATAACTTCATAGCCAGTGCTACCAGTGTTTACTACTCTTATCTTTAGGATATGCATCAAGAGCTAATACAGTAAACTCCTTTGATTCTACTTAATTCAATCACTTTTGTATTATCTTTTGCATTTTCTTCCCTATTGCTTAAAAAAAAAAAAAAAAAAAACACAAAAACCAACCACAATCTGATCATTGAATCTTTTTGTAATTACAAATTCAGAAACAGCTTTATACCAGCCAAGTTCTCTAAAGTGCCAATTGGAGCAGGGGGACTATTTTAACTGGTCCATATTTAAGACTTCTATTTATACATCCCCGTATGATGTTTGCCTTTTTGCACAATGCTGATTCATGGTCTTCTCGTCCCCTGTGATTCTCAGAACGTTTTCTGCAGAGCTGCTGCCAAATCATTCATCTCCCTTCCTGCACATGTTCCCAGTCAAATGTGCCTGCCTCTGCTGAACTGAATTGGCATAGAAGGGAAGGGTCAGGTGGTTTCCACACGGTTGTCAGGACCACTCTGAAACCTGAGCCACTTCACTGGTAGCCTTGCAGTCCCTCCAAGCTTGATATAATCTGGAAAATGAAAAATGTGGTTTCCACTCAATTGCTCCATTGATTAGAGTGTCAGTTGCTGGGCAGCCCTTCTGCAGAGCAGCAGTCAATACCTCCTCCTCCTCCTCCTCCTCTTCATCCTCCTCCTCCTCTGGCAGGGAAAAGCTGATCATGGCTTTGAGAATAAAATTTTCCAATTTCCAAATAACTTTTGCAGTTATTCCACAGAATAACTGTTTTATCTAGACAATTTTCCCTTCTTTGCTTGAAGGAATGTGAGCCTGTATCAAATATTCTGTACACACAAGACGTAAAACAGCCACTGCTTCTCCTCTAACTATAAGGATTGTTGCCCTAGCTCCAAATGGTTTTTACTTCTTTACTTCTCTTTCAGTTTTGAACAGCCGACATATCACCAGACTGAAAAAAGGAAATGAAATTATACAGGGAAAATCTTTGCTTCAATGAATATATTGCCTCCAACATCTAAGTCATGTGTTTAAGAATACCATACAAAGTCTAAGCTGACAATTTGCTATCCTTATCCAAAGGTGTGGAATAATTCATTGTTTACTATAGAGAAATTTGAGGAGTCGCTGTGCATAAAGTGCTGGAGAGGTGACACTTATCAGCAGGCTGAGCTGGTGGGGCGTACTTCACAGAAAAAAAATAACCTGAGTAACTGTGCCCAGATAACAGGTGATAGCTGCTGGAGATGATAATAACAGGTCATGGCACAGCACCAGGAGACCTAAGGAGGAAAAAGTCCAGTGAGCTGGCCTCCAACAGAAAGCTTCCTATCTTGTGGGAGCTCTCTGCTGTATTTAGCATTACCACAACTGGTCCTGGAATATCCCGCTACAGACTGGTGTGTGAAGTCCAAGAAGGAAACTGATGGCAAAAAGCTTAAGAAAATTAAGATTGATGAGAAGACAAGAAAACTCAAGCATTTCAGACCACACAGCTGAAAAAAAAAAGAGTGATTATAAGGTGTTTGGATCACAGATTAACTATCTGCACAAACAGGAAACCAGCAGAAATCTTGCAAAGAAAAGGTTTATTGGTGTTGAAAGCTGAATCTAGACAAGTACACTTAATAAATAATGAAATACTTATCCATTGAAAACGTGTTTGTGTTGGGGTCTCCATCAATGGCAATTGTGAAAACTGGACTAGTTTTCAAACTAGTTTATTTTTCTACAAGTTGGGCTTTAGCTCAGGAGTCGCGTGATTCATATCCTGGCTTTAGTTCTGTTCATGCACAAACAGATCAAATGTCATTACCATGTTTCAGTGTGGCTAGTAGTTGTATTGCTTTTCTCTAAAGTTTAAGAGAATAGATTGAATAGCAAAGCATCTCTGTAGAGGGAATCCAGGCACACCTGGAGACAATTGCTTTTGAAGGAAGATAGAGAGAAGGAAGAATCAGAGCAATCTGTGAGATGAGTAGCACATAGTGAAACCCATCAGATCCAGAGGAGGAACACAAATGATCAGGGGGGCTGGAACAGCTGTCCTGTGAAGTAAAAACTATGAGAACTGGGGTTGTTCAGCCTAGAGTAGAGAAGTCACTGGCAAGACCTTCCTGCAGCCTTTCGATTTATAAAGGTGGCTTGTAAGAGAGAGAAAAACATTTTACAAGGGTCTGTAGTGACACAACAAGGGGTTATGGTTTCAGACTGGAAGAGGCTAGATTTAGGTTGGCTATGGGGAAGAAATTTTTTTGGAACAGGTTGCCCAGGGAAGTGGTGGATGCCAAATCCTTGGAAATGCTCAAGGCCAGGTTTGACAGGTATTTATGATTCTGTGTAAGTCACAACAGGGTTTCCTGGGGAGCTTATGTCAGATGATAGCACCACATCCCTAGGAAGTTCATTTTTTCCTGTTTCTTCTGGTGCAACATTTTGAACATAGCATTTCAAATTTACCATGCACTGTCATGCAAAATCAATAATAGGAAGTAAGTAATTAAAAAGATGACCTCTTTCAAACATAAATAAAGCTGCTTGGCTATCTTAAGAATACTTACTAACAGCAATAGTGGAAAGTGTGATGGCTAAAGGATCCCCAGAGGGCAGAAGCTTTCTAAGAAGTCATTTAAGAATCTTTTTAACCAAAAATACTGAGCAGTTTCTAAACAGCTTTTTATTGAATTTTCAGGAAAAAGAACAACACTCACATTAAGATATCTTACTTTGCTGAACCTAGCTATTACCACTCCCTGTGACCCAGTAAGTAAGACACATAGCTAAAAGGAAGGATATGTGAGTTCCAAATCCTACTTCAGCAGCTGTGAGTACCTGTTACAACCTATGGAACACCTCTGACAAGATCAGAACAGCCCTTTTGGGACGTGCAATAGCATTGTGTTGGAGCTTCTAGGAGGGGAAGAGTGAGAGAAATGCTTTCAAATGCTGGAGGGCTTTGAAGATGGGTTGGTCTTTTTCATTAGACTCAGCCACTGGAAAATTACAAAGGCCCACAGCCCCTTCACTATTGTGAATTGATGGTCTCATTCCTTAGATTTTGTTACATATGACCCATTCTGTTCAGTGACAAAAGAATAAAAGATGGCATGTGGTTGGGGTTTTTTTTTCTGATGGGTATAAACCAATGACTCTTCTGTATCTTTTTAGCTCTGAACCAACAAATTGCTTGATTTATGCAGTTCTGCCTTTGGCATTGTCAAGACAAAACATAGCTAGAGAAGCCTCTGCTGGAGCAGTTTTTCACCCCCCAAATGCCACAGAGCAGATCCTACATCAAGAAGAAGCTTTAACAGTCAGGGACCTTCTTTTCATTATGTGTGTAACACAACTGGGATCCAAGTGCTCATTTACTCATACAAAATCATGGAAAAATGTTAATTGCCTACAGAAGATTGTCTTTTGCCACTTTCTGACTATCTCACCTTTTCCTCCTTCTTCCTATTCCTTCCCTACACCCCTCCTCCCACACTAAGTTTTGCAGCTTTATGTGGGACAGGATGCATTTTAGACTGTGAGCAAGTGTGAGAGCTGCACAGAGCACAAGGTTTGGGAGAGGGTCCATTTGCCATCTTCTCCCAGGGAGCTAAACTGCTGTCCTCTAGCCCATGAGGCATCCTCCCTTTCCAACTACCACAGCTCAGACTGAGGTGACAGACACAAAGTGCATTCCCTCCATTCCTGACTTGCCTGGATAAAAGGCGAGAATGTGAAAATGAAAGCCGTGTTGTGCCGAACCTGAAATGCAGACAGGTCTTTTATCAGTGCACTTCTGAGGAAGAGTTGCAATGCATGGCTTAGATGAGCTAGAAAGCCACAATGCAGGTACCCAGCAACTTGAAAAATTGTAGCAAAGGACAGGAAAGAGATCAGTCTGTGTTGTATAACTATCTCTCTGTAATATTAAAGATATCCATTTTATCTAGCAATGGCCAAGACATTTTTCTTATGCTTTCAAAATATTGAGTGAATTCACAAATGACTTTCAATAACTCATTTTTATTCATTTTCTTTTTCTAAAATAAAATTGTATAGGAAAAATTATGAATACCACATTCATTACAATAGAAGATTTTGGAAGACATAGTCTGCCTGACACATTTCTTTACACCCAAAGAGTATGATAAGATAAATTCCATTTTCAGGTCTCTGAATTGTATAGCAGCCCTATTAATTTCAATAGCTAAGCCACAGGAAGAAGCATTTCCTGTAAACTCTTTTAGTTGTTTTGATGTACAATAAAAAAACGTATTGGAGATTTAAGTGTGATCTGTGCAATTTTGTGCTCTGGTGTTTCCAGTTAGCTTCAGTGAATGGGTATAAGCTTCTGCGCCTCCTGTTCCAAGTGCTTGACTTGCAGACCACTTGACAAAGGGGGAGTTCTCAGTTCTGCTCCACTTGAGAGAATTGCTATAAAGAATAACTTCATAGAGTTTTTTTGTAATTTGCAATAAATTCAATGAAATGTGTAGTTTACATTTAAAAGTAGGCTTTCTATTCCCCAAAGCAATGGAGAAAAATAATAGAAAACCTTCTTTGGCAATCTAAAACAAAATAAGAGTTTTCATTACTTTTTTCACACATTATTCCTATTTTCTGTTTCTTCCTCAACAATTCAGAAAATCAGATTTCTGGCATTAACACAAAACTAACCTGATAGTCCTAAAGATGTTCAGAGTGCAATTTTCTTCATGCATTGTGCAGTATTTTTTTGGCTATATTCAGCACTAAATATCAGCCAGGTATGGAAGCAGAACTAGTACCATTGTTATCATATCTGGGAGATAAAACACTTCCAAATCCAAGAGCATCCCTAATTATATGATGTTTCTGTGGTCTTGCTGTCCTCATCTTTTGAAGGTACTGCAAATAGAACAAATCCTTTCAACTAGTGCAGACACGCACCAAAAGCATATGTGGGACACAGCACAGCCTCATGGAGGGAGAACCTTATCATACCTGAGATCAAGAGCACATTTCTCTTCATCCTGATTTTATTTTGCTGGACATTCCTGTGCAATTCCTGAGCAGCAAACCTCACGTAAAAAAAACCCAAAAAACAAAACATGACAAAACAAAGTTTACAGTTGCATTTAAGCTACAAATTGGAGAAAGTTCCAGCTGCATCTGAGAGGTGATTGAGACTTTTTTTTTTTTTTTGGCTGGGTTGCTCTATTTTCTGCACCTTACAAAGTTTATTCTGTAGAATTTTGTTCAGCCTGACTAGAACTGAGTTTGTGAGAGGTGTCAACAAATATGATCAGTATCACTGAGTAAACAGAAAAATGTGTTCTGACTATTCCTGTACACCCCAAACACCTTCTGTGGAACACAATACATTTTAAGTATCTTTTCATATGCCCTTGAGATTACAGTAGAAGTGCATAACTGTCTATAACTCAAAGTATAGAGTAGCATCTCTCAATATTTAGATGTTGGAAGGGACCTCTAGACCCACTGCTCAGGGCTTCAAACTGAGAGCAATTTGCACAGGGCCTTGTCCACTTGAGATTTGAATACTTCCATGGAGGCACATTCCACTTGTTCTCAACAGAGCAATCTGTTCTCCTGTTCTAACAGTTAAAAGAAAATGCATATATGAAAGGAACTAACTTTTTTTCATGTGTTTGCACACTATCTAGCACAGGAACACTTCTAGTGTATGGATGCTCTTTTACTACAAGTAATCAAGACACAATAGAAATGCTATTGAAAATGCAATCAAATGCATTAATTATTTATATACTACTGCATTTTTTCATATTTACCACAGAGAAACTCAAGATTTAACTGGAAGCAATGATAAGTTCTGCCCTCTTCTGATTTATTAAAGAAATATGGATATTGATCTAGCACCAATATCCAACTGTGACGGACAAAAACTCTCTAACAGTTTAAAGTTAGAAAATGCATGTTTATTGCGATGCTGGACAGCGTGCGGGATAGCTCCCAAATACACACTGCGCCTTTCAAATGATTACAGAGTCCTTTTATCCACACAAGAATTGAATACCCAAAATACAAATACATATTCATCATTTTGGTACATCCCATTCCTCGCTTCCTATGCTAATAATTTCAAAAGCTATTAAGCATGCGTTGTTTGTTCCTTGAAATGGGTCGGTGGTCCCTTTCATGAGGAGGGGTCCCAAAATGAGGAAGTAAATGAAGTCTTCCTCATTTTGACCTTTCTACCTTTTCAATGCAAATATGACAAATGAACCTTGGTAGAACTCCCATTCCTTGTTTTCAATTGGTTTCAGAACAGAGGAGGCCCACAATTGTCTTATGTTCCTAAAAGCTATTTGTCAGTTTCTATATTCTTCATTATAAACCCAGCTAACTAAACATTGTGTTGACAAGCAATCAATTATTAGTTAACTACTAACTTTTAACTTCATCAAGGCCTACTTACAGAATCTTTTTATTTTAATTAACTCTAGTAAGGCTTGTCTCTAACTAAAATCTTAGCTCCTCTAAAATCTCTAAATCTCTTAAAGTTTATGTTTCAGTTCTCTGTGCCTATGAGCTCTCTCTGTTGTGGTGTTATATCCACTGCTTGCTCCCAGAGTTCATTCACATGACACTGAAAAATCTCTTATTCTCATACTGGCTATTAAGAAAGAAAGGCTATATTTTAAGACAATAACTTTCAAAGTAAGTTATTCTGGGACCATTTTGCTGAGCCAGCACTTGTTGAAGTCCAAAAAGTGTACACAATCAGGATTATCACACTACTAAAAACTGCTCATTCCTGGAAAATTCCTTGAATATCTTGACTCAGATCTGAAAAGACTTATGTACCTAACATATCTCTGGAGCACAAGGCCTCATTTTACACCTACCTAATGTTACACTGAGGCATGCTGAGCACCTCCAGCTGATGGTGAGCCATGGAAAATGAATGTACTCTGTGTATGACCGGAAGTCTCCCAAACAGAATTCTGCTTGGAACAGTCCAAGGTCCTTTCTTTCTAAAAGAAATGTCCTTCTGTGTTTGCTGCAAGACAAGTTTCTTAATGGTTTATCACACTCGTAATTTCCCATTTAAATTAATGGAATAGTAGCAGCATTTACTTTAATGGCTGCCATAATATGCAGTATCATTTCTTGTGTAAGTCGCTTCACACAGCTAATCTGCTACAGCACGAAATGATACCAAAAACTATTTTTTAATGGTATTTAATGGTATTAAATACTAAATATAAACTAAAGATATTTAGTTTTGCTCTGTACTTCTTGGGAAATCTGCCAGTCTACTATACAGCACAGGATCTGCCTTTATTGATATGCATCTTATATGGCAAAAGAAGATGGTGGTTTTATAGAATTTGTGGAATTTTGCTGCCTATTTTTTGGTTTGTTTGTTTGTTTTTTGTCAGCATTCCTGCTGCCATGTGTGATGCTCAGAAAGACATTAGTATAATGGAATATGCTGTTCACAAATCCCTCATTTGTGCTAAGAGGCCAAGAATAGAGGAAATTATGAAAATGTATATTCCAAAATAACAATGATCTTCCAACCGCATGACAAACAGCTACAGCCACTGGTCAGTAGTGGTTGCTTTACTGTAATAACTGGAACTTAACTGTGCATCACCCTGAAAGATGTGGAGTAAACTCAATGATCACAGATAAAACATGAGATGACCAAAATGCAGCCATTTCTGGACTGGTTTCCTTAATCAGAATATACATTACATCATCAATCACACAGAAAAAGACCTAGAAAATACTGAAAGTAACCAAATTTATATGGTAAGGTGCCCAAGACTTTGAATGTCATCTTGAAATGCATCGTTGCACACTTAAATTATTGTCATATCTGCAGGTTCCAGTCAAATGAAGGCCCATTTCTTTCAGGTTTTTACTGATTCAAGAAATCAGTATTCTGCTTGTAAGTTCATAATCCATACATAATCTAGAGCCATTTGGTTTCAGGCTATTTGGCATGAAAGTTCTGTTTTATGTTACTGGTCTGCTCCCCCTCGAGCTGGAGTCAATAAACAGATGGCCAAGGACTTCATGAGAAAATGAACCAGAGCCAAGGAACATATTCAGTGAGGCTTATTCAATCTCTGATTTATTGATCTCGTGCATCGGAAGATGCAGGGACCCTACTGTGACCACTGAAATGAAAGTGAATTGTAACATCAAAATCTTCCACTATTCAAAGTGTGTATTTCCTATGTAGTTAAATTAGCTACAAACATCTACACAGCACAGGCTGCCTTTCTTCTGTATCTGACCTTCACAGGGCATTCGTTATTAAATAGCTATTCTACATGTAGAAACTATAATGGACAACATACCCTAACATAACCTACTCAAGGTTAGTGTTTGCAGAGTTAGAACATTATTCAGTTGGTTCTAATTTTCTCCCACATTCAGCCTTTGGTTCCAAGCCATTCCAGATATAGAACAGTTCATTAAAAAAAAAAACACACACACACTTTTTACTGTTTTGTCATAGCAGTGTTTAATGAACCCTAGGCAGAGACTAAAGTAGGTCTGAGAAATACTGGGTTTATAAGTGATTATCTCAGATACTTGCAAATATGCAAGGCAGGATCCTTACTGCCCTGTGGAGCTCAGCTGCAGAAGGAGAGAACAGGTAAAGTACTTAATTCTCACAGCAGCCTGTCTTATTTATACACTGAAGTTTTGCTGTGGAGTTTTAAGATACACCTTTGAGGCATCTGCATGTTCCTGGGGATTTAAAGAAACTGGATGCAGTAATAAATTCTCTGCTCTTTTAACTCCCTCCAAGTCAACAGAACTAAGCCAGCAGAAGCTGCTGCTTATAATTTTTAAGGTCAGTAAGAGCCCAGAGTGTTGGGCTCTTACATGACACAGAGCACAGAATATCCTGCCTGCAGAAGAAATTTCTTTTTGTGCTAAACAAGCTACATCTGTCAGCCTGAGTATCCCTGTGCATTTCAGAAGGATGTGTGCTCCTGATTACAATTCCCAGGCAGTTCTGAATTTTCCATTTTCCAAAGTGAATTATTCTCCTGATATATTAATCAGTGTGATTGTTAACATGTTTCATTTTACTGCCAATCTTAATTTTAACAGATTTAATAACTGCAAATTCACCATCTCAGAAATGGGGTTGGAAGGGACCAGTAATGATTCAGAATTAAAATAACAAACAGTTACAGCATAGGCTTACATACAAAGACTTTGTAGTTAGAGAATGTAAAAACTTATACTTACAGAAGGGAAATCATAGCACTCACCAGTTTATTATATACAGTTTTTATGAGGGCTCTGTGGAAAGTGAATTTACCTCATTAGGAACAAGAAAGCCATAAAAAGTATATGATGAAAAAAAGTGGGTTTCCTGCACATAATTCATAACATAATGGCTGCTGTCATAAAATGGAGCAATTGCAGGTCTTGACACAGGATTATTACTTATTATATTAAAATGAATATATTTACTTGATAGGGAAGGAATGTGCTATTATCATAAAAGATGGATGTTATTATATCTAACCATCAGTATTATTTTAACACCTCAATAAAAAAATCTAACATTTTTGTATTTCTCAAATTTTGTGTAAGACTTTTTAAATATCCTGGAAACAACTTGTACAATTTCATCCTGCTTCTGTAGAAGTGTCATTTTAAATGGGACTTCTAATTAGGTCAAACATGCTAAAAAAATCTGGAAAGGCTGAAATCCTGCCTAAATGAGGACAGCTCTTCTTTGATGTGCTAATTAAGTTTTGGTAGAACTATAGCAATAAATCAGAAGCCTGAAGAGCAGAGACAGAAAATGTTTAAATGGTCAAATGTTTTATTAACATACTGAGTAGAAAGGAAAAAGAGGAAAGAATTTAGTGGTAGAAAAAAAAATAGAAGATTAAAGACAAGAAATGAAGAGAGGACAAAATACTGTGAAGGAAAAGAAAAGCAATGTAAAGGAGGGAGATGCAAGGATTAAAAACAGAGGTGTGAGAAAGGAAAAAAAAGAGGAGAAGAGATGAGATCTGAATGACAAAATGGAAAGTAAAATGAGATGGAAGCATGTGACAAGAAAGAAAAAGTGAAAAATGAAGTTTATTTTTAAAAAGTATGTCAGCCATAACAGCATCTGGAAGGTGAGGAAATTCAAAGCAACAATAGCAGAGGTGACAATTATCTGTTAGAGCAAAACTTTCAGTACCTCCTGTAGGAAAACTAATAAAATGTCCAAATAACCATCTGTGTATGCTCACAGCTTGACTGCAGAAACTCTTGCCATCCATTACAATAATACAGTCTACCAGCATCTGCTTGAGGTAGGCATCATTTCTTGTCATTTTTCCACTGAACAGCCAGTGATATGGGAACACAGTGGATTTTTGCCATTCACATACCACCATGCAATATGTTTTGTTATTGCCAAGATCAGAACTCTGATCCAATAACTCCCAGGCTTCCAGCTCATGTTCATGCCCTGTAAAAAATCACTTTGAATCATCACAGGACAATAAGAAGATTATTAGCAGGAAATTTTATCAGCAAAACCATCTAATATGGACAATTTAAAGATTTCTTTGTATGGCACCAGGAATCATCTAAGGATGGTGCTAGGTGAAAAATACATAACAAATTACCAGTATCAAAAGCTTAAAAAGATTGCCAGGCAACCATGGGTTTGCATCATTCCGAGATCACTTCATGCAAAGGCACTTTATTCTGACTTGGTTGATTACAGCCTTTCTCCATCACCCATACACATTAGGAGCTGAGAACAGGGTTACCACCTGCCTGCTCCATTAGTAGCAAGACAATTCCTGCTTTTCATTCTTGTTTTGCATACTCTGGGCTGTGCCTGAGAGTGGGAGGAAAGAAACTTCAATAGTGAAGCTTAATTGCCATTTCTTTATGATATGAGCTGGAAAAGCTGTTGCACAGAAAGCAGAGAAGTATCCCTGGGATAAGGATATTAGAGAACTAAACCTTTCAAACTAGGCTCTGTGTACATCCTTCTTCCATATCATGATTAGCTATTCTGAAAGAGGACTGACATGAGAAAAATAGGACATATCTCCATACCAGAATTTTCAACATTAGTTGAAATAGTTTCCTGTTATTACTTCCGTTGCCACTTGTGTTACTATTTTTGTGATCCTTTTGGATTTCATTCAGTCTCATCATGGTAAAAGATTTTGAAAACTGGCCTGCAAGTTCTGATAAACTTGAATTTCATGGTGCAACCATGTCATTGATATGGTGAGACTTTCAACTTGTGCCTCCTGAAGCTTAAGATTACTGGGAAAAGCAACAATGATCAGCATGGATAAGATGACAAACCACATCTGGACAGTACCTAGATCTACTCTCTTGGAAGCATAAGGTTCACAAGCAATTCTTTCTAAAAGAGCTGGTGAGCAACCATCAGGAATAGAAAAAACATTTTGAGGCCCTCAGGTAACTTTGACATCCAGGGCAAACAGTTATTAAATTTAAGACCTTAGTTCTAATCTGGTATTCTGATGTCTGAGAAGTAACAATAAAATTTAAAATGTCTTAGTTTTCTCTTCTTCCACCTTGCCCAGCAGCAGATGGAAACTAGCCCACTTCACATTCAGAACTATCTAACTGGAACCTAGGAAAATCTAGCATTAAAAAAAAACTCTCAAGGCTGAGAGGGTGTCTTATTTTTGCATACAAATGTTACATAACTGAAATTAAGATGATTACATATTGAAGGAAAAAGAAGCACTCAGAATCACATTAGGGATATGACATCATTTGAACAATCTCAAGCCTCAAAACACAGTCCATCAAGACACTTCATCTGTGCAGGCTGCTTCAAAACTGTTGATCTCACAGGTTTTGCCTCTGAACAGTGAGCTCTGGCCATTTTCAGCAGTTGAGATGCACTGAACTACTGATTATTTATTTTTTCTTATTATTTAGAGGGTTGTTGTGCAAAAATTTTTAAAAAGTGGCAACATAAGGCAGGCCAAAGGGGCTGCCACCAGAAGTATTGCAACATATATACTTCTCTACATGGACTAGGGAGATCATTTCACTAATATGCACTGAGGTAAGGTACAGTTAAAAGGCTTAAAAATTGGGCTTCTATAGTATATTAATATTGTTCTTACATTGTTTTGCTTCAAATACTTGTTTTTAATATTTTTCAGTACCATATGTATATATAGACATATAGATATATAGATATATAGATATATAGATATATAGATATATAGATATATAGATATATAGATATATCTTTCTTCACTGACTGGTTACAATCAGAATACTTTTTCATCTGTTGAACTTAAAACAGATGTTCCTTCCTAAGAAGAAGGAACAAGAATCACCATGGTAGTAAATTCACTTGAAGAAATTTAGTATACAATTAGTAAATCAATACTAATGATGTTAAAAATGTAGAAAAACATTGCTCGCAGTCACATTTTATCTTAACAATAAAATGTTCAATTTTATCTGGAACAATATTTGCTGCACCAAAATAAAAGAAAGCAAAGGGAAAACTTACATAACAAATAACACACAATAATTATTAACTATTGCATTACTGATTACAAGAAAACGAGACACAGCCTTAGACAATACATTAATTCTCACTTCATGAAGAAAACAATCAAATGCATTTGCGTATTTTGTAGAAGAAAAGAGCACACACAAAACACTGATTCAAAAATATTTTTTCCTGAGGACCCCAGTCCCATGTCCACTCAAACCAGTGCAACGTTAAAGTAATGGCACTGGAAATACACTGTCCATATGTGGCATCAAGCACTCTACAACACAGATGTTGTTCTCAGCCAAGGGACATTCAAAGTTATCTGGAAGTGCACAGCCTCCAAAGCAACCCAGACAGTCCTTTGGTCATGGCTTGGACTATCCTGAAGGATCCCACCATACACACCAAATATAAATTTTAATATTTGGGGCATAGAGGCCAAAGGGCCTCCAAGAGGCCACTATAAACTTTCTAAGTCTGGGAGGATATTTTTTTAAATTTCGAGGTAGATTGAAATGTATTTACCCAAGTTAACAATTAATGGGATGACAGTGGTTCAGAGTCCCAGTAATCGCTGAAGCCAAACACACTTTGTACACACTTTGTGTACAGGTCCTGGTTTCTTAGTCTTGTCCTGGTTCACTGACTACAATGCAAAAGGAGCTTTACAGCTATCTGGTCTTCAAGTCAATTTTTTATAAGATTGCTGGGTACCTTTTCAAGATATTACTTTGAAAAAGTCACTGAAAATGGTAAGTTATCTTCAAAATGTTGAACTTCAGTAGATCCTCAGGAAATTAAGCCATTACTCTATGGCACATTACTGCAAAAAGTAACATACTTCTACCATTTTCATTTTGTGCTTTGTGGTTGTATTTGTTATTATTTGGTATTTCTTTTTCTTCTTAAGCACAAATGCTTTTTAAAGCTCACAGACTTTAATAGCATTTTCTTGTTAGATAAAACCTGTGAATTGTGATAGGAGTTTTATAAGAGCAGCTAAACAAAATGGTTCTAGCAAATAGATTCAGATTTTCCCAGATCATCACATCTAAAATTGGAAAAATTAAATCTCAAAACAGTAGAGAGTTATTGTTCTTTTATATCATACAGTTTTGAATTAACAGAAAATGTTGGGCATACTTCATACACACAGATTAAACTACCACATTTATTTTAAAATAAATTCATCAAATATTATTATATATATATTCTATTATTCCTGTGGTCTTCAGTACACCTGAATCTCCCTTTTATTATTTTGTTCTAGATATTTATGAGCTACATATTTAAGAGAATTAACTGCTTTGTATTATCCTCTGCTTCTCTATGGATTGTTGTGGAAAAATACAACCAAAAAACAAACACAATCACTGACCTCTGATGCCTCAGAAGTGAAGGATTTCAAGGAGCTGCTAAAAACTTGCAAAATGTTATTCACATTTCTTCAGTGTGAAAATACAGTTATAGGAAGGTTAAAATGCTGGTTCACATTTACACTACAAGATAAAGGAAAGAAAGCCAAGCATAGTCTTGTCTCTACAGTGTAAGCTTTCTCACCTTCACTGCTCATGTTAACATCTGATACCCATATGTAGTTGGAATTATATTGGGATATTTAGCATAATTATGAGCTATCAGCTGCTTTAGATCAGAAATTTGACATTTTTTCTGGGCACTGCCTTCTCACAAGATCTCTCCAGCTCACTTTCAGTTTCACAGAAAACCATCCTTTTGACACACGAACGATTCTACCCATTTTGCAGTGGGATATCGTTCGTGATCCGGTGCTGATCTGCAATGGGCAGTTGATCTCCATTCATTTGAAAACTTAGAAATAATGAGTTGATAATAACTGGGCTGAAAGCTGCTGCAATAGATATGGTATTACTCGAAGACAGGAGGCACAGAAGTCAGGCAAGCAGCTCAGGACAGAGGCGTTGAGGGAGTACAGGCTCTATTTCCACATCTGCCCCTAGAAAACTCTATCATTTGACTTCTCTGCATTTCAATTTCTATGAAAGAGAAACAGAGGAGATGACAAAAAATTAACTTGTAACGTGTTCCAAGGTCTACTGATAAAAAATGTCCTGCGAGAGTTGAGTGTTACAAATATCCATACATGTATGAAACAAAAATGATTAAATCAGATTTGTCTCTGGGGTACCAACCCCTGAACTTTATTGAAGACATCTGTCATGCTTAAATCCTACCATTTGATAGAATACTGACAGACATCAAATGCAAAAAGAAAAATAAGGGAAAGGGCTTCCTCCAAGTTTTTACCACTATGGTAAAATGTGATAAAAAATGGAAATGGTAAAAAAACCATTTCCTTCAGCCTAGCCAAAATTTCCTTTGCTGAGGCTGATAAATGGAGCCCTTTGTTCTTTTCTTTGTGCTTCTTTCTGGAGCTTTCCAGTTTTTCAGATTTACTAAAAAAACTGCCGAGAGGATTCAGCCTCCCCATATCAGTCTCAATAACGCCACATGCTAAACAAAAAACACCTCCTCATTCTTCCATTCCCATCCATGTTCATTAACTGCTTTAGCCTTCTACATTGCTGTGTTCCCTATCAGCTCTTCGATGACTTCCACAATGTTTTCACAGCTCCTATTTCTAGCTACAAAGATTTGAATTCCCAAGAAGAAAACAGGTTTTAGTGCAATCCTTTCCTACAGCCACCAAGTACCTCACATTTCTAAAAGAGGCTGACCTGCTTTCATTACAAATAATTTAAATTTTATTTGTGGTTTACTTCCAGAATGTTGATAAAATTGTTGGCAAGATGCATGGCTGCTATTGATTCCTGAGGAACTTCATCAGAAAAAACACCATTTGATGGCTGACAACTGCTCTTTCTGTTATCTTTTCAGGTATTATAAAACATTCCTCCTATATGAACTAGAGAGAAAAACATCATTGGGATATCTAGGGCACAGCTTTAGCTTTACATACATCTGAAGGTTCAAACTTCTGTGTGAGATCAAAAAGTCCCATTGTGAAAATATTTTCTCATCCAGATTTTAAGGTGGAGATTATTTCAGTTATGTCCACTAGGGATCTGATGTCTACAGTTTGCTCTTCTCAGAAATGGAGGAAGAAAATGGGGGAAATCTTCTTTAAAGCAGGCCTTGAAAAAATTCTTTGGGCTGCCAGGATGAGGACCTACATTCCAGATGAATAAGAACATCTGATCCTGATGATGACTTTTCAGAGCAGATCAGTCTCTGTTTGGGTTTTCAACAGTGTTTGAACCCATCAGGTCCTGCTGGGAACCCTGTTGAAAGTTTCAGAGCTCAGCCCTTGAAATTTTAATCTGTGTTGGATCCAAACTTTTTATGAGCTTAGATAAAATAAAATAAGAGCAAAACCACAGAGCAGTGAGGTTTTAATTAATAAAAGAGTTCTCATATTTCCATGTCCAGATGCATTGTTGATTTTTCTTGAAAAACCCAGCCCACATATGCATAGCTTTTCTGAGACATGTTTTTATGGTAAATTTCCCAACAGCTACATGTTGTCTCTCTCTTCTTAGTGCCTTTCTCTTCACAGGGGCAAAAACTAGATTTTTGCTCTTCTCAGAATTTCTCAGTTCTGAAACTTTCAGAAATGTGGTATCTTTTATATACTGTAGGCAGGCATACTGAAAGAAAGTTGGTGGTACAATTTCCTAAGCTTCACTTCTTTAATAAAATCCAAGAATTAAGAATAAAGCAAAACTGCAAAATATTTGAGAATGAAGATACTGTGAGGATTATTTTTAAAAAATAATCCTCATGGCTCTGCTAAGCTTTCTCTCCCCATATTTCATGCTAATAAAAAAGAAAGTTCTTTGTGGCAAGAACATATCTGTTTTGGTGCTTTACCAAGCTCAGTGGGGAGGAAAATCTGACAACTGAGTACTTTTTATAATAATTAATTACTTGCATCATCCTCTGCTGAAGATTGTATGTCCCAGTGCACTAGCCTTCAGCAATATGTATGGAAATCTTGGAGGTCTGAGCCCACAACTAAAGAATTGAAATTCTCAGGAGATATATTTTCAATTAAAGCTTTTTATGTTAGTACTTCAGATACTTCAACAATAATTTGCTGAGTCATGCAGGGTATCTCAGTTATAAAGAAAAGAGAGAAAAATAATTAATGTGCCCATTTTGATCTTCTAGTTTCCCCAAATTTATTTTCTTTGTTTACTTCTAGAAAATTTAACTGGCAAACAAATCAACAATAAGTCAACAGCTGCTCTGAAGTTTCCTTAGTTACAAGAACAATAATGTAAAGCAAAATAATTCCTCTCTACACTGTTACACAGGCCAACAAACAATTTAGCCAACTGATAGCAAGCTTTTCTTTCCCCAAATAGTCTTTGCTGTGTTTCAGTGCATCTCTGTGAAGGAATAATTATTGCCAATAATTGGTAAATATTTCTAGTGTAGCAATGTCTCTCTAACCCAGATGAGACTCTAAAGCCCTTTATAAAAGTCTATGTACACACAAATTGCAAAGATGGTCCCTGATCAGAAAGTTTTCAATTTAAATCAATAAAAACAGACAAACACCAGGAGGAAAGCAGTATTATTTTGTCCTATTTTGCATGTGGATTACTAAAGCCTATGAAATCCATAGAAATGTGTAGAATCATAGAATGACTTGGGTTGGAAGGGACCTTAAAGATCATCTAGTTCCAACCCCCTTGCCATGGGCAGGGACAGCTTTCAGGTTGCTTAAAGCCCTATACAGCCTGGCCTTGAACACTTCCAAGGATGAGGCATCCACAGCTTCTCTGGGCAACTTGTTCCTGTGTCTTACCACCCTCTAAGAAAGGAATTTCTTCCTGATATTTAATCTAAACCTACTTTCTTTAGGTTTAAAGCCATTACCCCTTATCCTACCACTACATACTCTCATGCAAAGTCCTTCTACAGCTTTTCTGTAGGTCCCTTTTGGTTCTGGAAGGGTAAACTAACAAACAGTGAAAATTGGTATAATTGCCTGTATACAGGCAATTAGTGTGTTTTTACATAAAGACCCTGCTAAAAGAGGAGAAAACTCAACCATGCCATACTGGAGTGCACTGCCATTGATATGAGCACCTCTTTTCTCAGCAATTTTGGAAATTTAGAGTTTCTTTGTGAAACTGTAGAGAGCAGTTTGAGGTTGACCACAGACCATGATGTAGCTTGAGGTATTTAGAGGACTTTACAAAGAACACAGGAGTCTCCTGACCTTCCCAGATCCACTTTAGACCAGAGAGGAGACTATTAGGCCATGCATGCTGAAGCTGAGTGTCTTTTCACACAGCAGAGAGGAGTAATCCTTACTAACTTTTTATATTTCCATAATATTTCAGATCTGTTTTAAACCTAGGACTGAAATCAGTAATGCCAAGGACATAAATGCCAAGGCTGTTCTTGGTGTATACTGCCAAAGTTCATCTGCAACGAGATGGGCACAAAATCCTCTGGGGCACATCACCACACAGACTTACAGCCACACTTGGGGCTAAATTCTGAGAAAGCAGTTAAATATTTGAACTGTTCTCTAACCTCAACCAAATCTTAAGAGAGTTGTCATTAAATAAGCTGAATATGAAGGTAGGCATGGAAAAATCACTGAGTACCTGCCCTTCCTGCACTGTTCAAAAATCTAACGTAACTCAATGTCCCTTTCTTTAAGAGAAATGCTGTCTGAATTCTTGCTGTGGAGGGCGTAGTCTGACTACCAATATTGCACTGCTTATAAAGCAAACAGCATGCAGAAATTTTGGGACTTTGTATTATTTTTTATCTGTTTTTTTAATAGAAAATACTTAATGACTTCTACTTGTGAAGAAATGCAAAAATATCACATTTTACACTAAATACTTACTTTTAGATTACTAATGAAAGTATACTTTCAAGTTTCATAGATTCATTTACATACTTATAAAATTATACAAGTATTTGCAATAAAAAATTGAATAAATCTTTTAAAAATCTAGAATACACAATAGGCTTTTTTTCCCACTAGCCTCTAGAAATGAAAAAGCCTATACATGGCATGATCACAGACATCAGCTAGCTCCATGTGACCTAAGAATGGACTGGCTCCACCTGAAATTGAGGCCAAGGAGAGAAGAGCTGTGAAGTCCCGATTCCTGCTTCCACAATGCAGCAATAGGAATTCACTGCTCTTAGTACAGCACAGCAAGTAGTTTCTGACTACATGTGGGAGATGCAAATTGTTCAAGAGATTTCCTCAGCTACTTTCCCCTTCTCTTTTTCATACCAAGTTTGTATCTGTTCAGAACTGAATATTCATATAAGAAGCATTCAAATGTGACAGAGAGCAAATCATTCATAGCATCAGAGGCACACCATTGGGAGAAGAATAATCCTTGCTCCTTTAGTCAAATCTTTCAGACCTATCAACAGAGGGCTCCTGTCTCCAATATTGGGGGAATCAATTATTGCCAGACTTTGACAGTTACCTTGAAACTTGAGCTATTCTTGCACGACTAAACTGCCTTCTCCTGTTCTACATTTGAATGAATCAGGTTTTCCACTAGTTCACACAAGACATTTAAACTCTAGCCCCCATTTATTTTCCTGGGGTTGAGAGTGCAGTGATGAGTCACTTGCTCTACCAATACTAGCAAGTGCCAAGTGTGTATCAAAGAAGGTGTCCATGGAGGTTTTCCTGTGCTTTTAACTTACAGATCTCCTATTATTCCAACTCTGGACCTTAGCTAGGCAGTGTTTGTCAGCTATTTTGTGGCACAAACAAATAGGGCCTGTGATGAAACCAAAGCAAGATTTAAATTCAGCCCTCCAGAGACATGTGGTTACCCCAGTAACACTTGACCCACCATTCCTTGTCTTGGACCCCTTACAAATTTCTGTATTTTAACCTGATTCATGTTTCTTTCCTTAATGTATTTTCTTTTATTCTATTCTGTTATAGTGGTCTATTGGATGCAGTCTGAGTTCCAAGCATGTACAGCTCAGCTTGGAAAGGCTGTCAAATTATTGGCATCACTGTGAGAGACGGAACTGTTTAGGGATAATGACTCAAAGCACTCCCTTATTTGTGGATAGCCAGGGTGCTTTGTTGAAATGGAGGTGAGCTTCTGATCTGATAAAGCAGAGGGTGGATGATGGCCTATGAGTGAGATAGGAGACAGATCTTGTGGTGCCTCTTCTCATGCTGAGTTGCCCACCCTTGCACAAACCACTGGCTTGTGGGGCTCCCCCTCCTCTCCCTGGGGAAGTACCAGGACACTGGGGTGTGGCCTGAGATCATTCATCTCTGCTGGTGAACCACAATGGGCCATAATGAGCTGGTGTGAGTGGTAGCTGTGTTGCATTAGAAGATGTCAAGGACATGATCTACAATATTACCTCACCCAGTGTGAAGCCCCTGCTCTGGGTGAGGTACCTGGGCGTTCCCAACTGAACCTGAGTGAATATAAACTCAGTGGATGTTTTGTTCCTTGGATTTTCTCATGGATTTTTCCCCACCAGTTCTCTGGTCTTCCCCCACCAGCTAGCAGATCTGGTCTATGACCACCACTTTGACCAAGACTGCACAGCAACCAAGTCTTGTCATGGTAATTACCATACATGTAGCTGTGGATTGTTGTCTACATGCACACAAGACATGGTAAGTCATCCCTCCTGAATGGCTGTATCAAAAAGTCTTTTTACAGTTGTGTATGAATTTTAAAAAATACCTGCTGCTCTAAGAAGAATATATTTTTGAATTTGTATAATTTTGTCTTATCCTAATTGCAACTTTGCAAAATGTTATCAGCTACAAGCCAACATCCTTGCTCTAAAAGACCTCTGAATTCTTGTATGTTTCAATTAATTGCTTCTGTGTCATTCAACTAATCTCCATTACCTATTAGTTCTTTTAGAAATTAAATGAAAATATATTTACTAGCAATTGTAACAGTAAGGAGGTACATATCAGAGGCAATTTAGCTTTCGCAAACATTTAAGCTCAGGACAGAAAGCTTTGGGACTCTTTTGAATGGCGACTCCTCCAGGGTAAAGAATAACAACCACAAGGAAAAGCTGTGACTTTAAAGGGGTAAAAAGTGGTTAGAACTCACAAAAATACAAGAAGAAAGTTGGATTAAAATAGATGGCACTTTCCTCAAAATCCCTATGTGCCATTCACGGTGATATATTTCACAGAAACCCTTTTGCAATTTAGCAATCCCAGCGGGAGCTTCTTTCACACATGGGCAGGAAGTGCCCATTGGCAGCTTGGCGGCTGACCAGCACCTCTAGTTCATGAATAGGTGACAGCTAAAACAATTTCAACACTGCAACCACTACTGCCTTATTCATCAAGTAATGGTCCTTTGCTGATCTGCCCAATTTCTTCCTCTTCCCTCCAAGTCGTAAATTGTTTGGACACAAGAAAATTTTTGCTCCAGGGTGAATTTAGGCACCAGTCTGTCCTGAAGCACAGGCAGAGGGAGTCATGCAGTTCCTTGGGCTGCTGAGAAAAACAGACCATCTCTTTCTTTTCTGCTGTTGCTTCTTAAATATTTTTCAATGCTCTTCAGTATAGAACCCCAGGAGAAGTGATAAAATGCCACTGACTGATTCTTTTTATATATGCTAGAAACTTGCACTCCTGGCCAGAAAGCTGTATTGCAGGAGAAACATTTTATTAAAATTTGCAAAACCAGCCAAAAGGAAGGTTGGTTGTCTTTCATGACAACTGTTGTTGCATCTGGCTGGCTCAGGTCATCAAAGTGTTGCTCCCTCTTGAAAGATAGATGGTGGTGAGCAATATTTAGTGTGTAAGACCCAGCAAATGTAAACGCATTTTCAATCTATGTTAATTATACTGGTAATTACATCAAATATGAAAATTATTCCAAGAAATCAGGTGTGCTTCCAACACCATAACTGCATTCCTTCCAGCAAATTAAATGTTCATGGGACTTTTCATTGGCCTTGGAGCAGGCTACAGCCACTTTACCACTCCCTTGACCTCCACAATGATGGGGTATCATACAGGTAGACTGCTGAAAATCACCCCCAGCCCACACTAAATCTAGACCACGCTAAGAATGCAAGTCAGCCCTGGCCAAAACAGTAATGACTGTGCAGGATGGGTGATTACAGGTGCTGGAGCCTGTGATTGACACTGATTTAATATTATCAGTGTAGACAGCAAGCCTCAGGAACCAGAATTGTACCCAGAATTTTCTTCTGACTTCCCAAGTGCAGTATTGGTGGGTCATGACCTGGTAGCATTCTCCATCAGTCAGACATCTATGGAATTAACTGTATTACAGCTGACACAGCTGCCTTTGCATTTCTGTTCTAGAACAAACCCTACTGTTTTAAGATGGCTATGTATTCTCAATCTCATCCAGTACAGTCTAATCCAATGCCACCCAGTCCAAGTCAACCCTTTCTGAGCAGGTGTAAAAGAGCAAAGTCTGGATTTCCTGTCCTCCCTCCCTGAGGTATATATTCTGAACTCTAGAGATGGATGTAGAAATGAACCCATGATGGAGTAACTTAGAGCTGCCTACCACATAAAAAAAATTCTATCAATTTAAATTGCCTAAACTACAAGAGTTTATACTTCTTTGAGCACTCTTGAAATTGAGAAGGACTTTGGTAAATGGAGCTCAACAGAACCTGTCTAAGGAGTCTAAATATAAGTTTAAAACATGGGTCTTAAAATCAGTCAGGATTTAATTTTTCATCATTTGAAAAGCAGAGAAGGTAGATAAAGCAAGAAGGAGAGTGTAAGATAAGTCAAGCATTGTTGATTTCCCCTCTGATCCATGGGAAGAGACAGATACCCTCAGATTTACAACACTTTATATAGCAAGGCTTCTGTACCCAATATATTTATTTTCTTTTTTATTTTCAGAGATGTATGGTGCAGTTAACATGATCTTGTAAAACACAGCAAATCTGTATTGATAATGTTTTTTCAGGGAGGCGATGTATAGAAAGAGATGCCTCCCCACAAGAAGCTGTTTGCTTGTGCTGCACTGAACAAGTAAAATCCTTTATTTATTTATTTAGTTAGTTAGTTAGTTAGTTAGTTAGTTAGTTAGTTAGTTAGTTATATCAGGAGCTATCCTGAAAAAAAAACCATTGTTGTGCGGGATGAGGGAGGACCAGGAACCAGTGACTGCCCTGGGACTGCATGGAAAGTGCTACCACACTGTGCTGTTTGACACATTCACAACAGTGTTCCCTGCAAGATGCAGTCAGCCCCCTTGCAATTATTAACCTCTTCAGCCCAGGGTCAGTGAGGCTGCAGGGCAGGTTTGCCATCCATCCATCCAGACCTGATGGCACTCCTTGCCTGGTTCTTGCTGCACCTTGCACTCCCACCCAAGCTACGCTCAGGGCAGTTGCCACCATCCCTCACCTTCACAGCTTGCAGCAGAGGACCCAGATGCAGGTGGTGAGGGACATGTGACAAAGGCACAGCAGGCTCACTTTACCTGAATCAGCTTCACACAGCAGCACACATGGGCATGCAAGATAAGCAGTGCAGACCATAGCATTGAAACCATGTTGGCAACACTAATACAAATAGATTGCCTATCGCCCACACAGACAGCACCATTTGAGGGTAATGCCAATGCTTGCATGTTTGAAAGAAACGTGAAATTGCCCTAGTTTCAAGCAAATTCTTTTAGGACAGGTGAGTCTACTTCTCATCAGGCAGGGGCTGCCTGATTTGCTACTCATTTAGGTGACATTTATATTCCAATAATGCTCAGAAAGCCTGACCAAAACTAAGACTGAAATTGCGCAAGCAATGTCTGGGAGGGTGCCAGCTTAGTTAATGGTTTAATGGTTACTCCTGCCCTTCAAAACTTTTATTAATCTTTCTCTCTCTCTTTTTTTTTTTTTTTTTTTTTTTTTTTTTTTTTTTTTTTTTTTTTTTTTTTCTGGAAGGCAGCAATTCTACTCTTAGCAACATCCATATTCTATGCATGGTTCATCACCATGCCACCTGGAATTAATATTTACCTTATTCTTAGTCTCAGTTAAGATGAGCAAGTGTCTTCTGGCCAAGTGACCCAAGAGGACCCCAAACGTGAAACATTCCCTTTTGTTTCTCAACTTTTCCCTGAAACACAGACATAAAGCCAAAGGGGGCTCTGTGAAATCCACAAGCTAGGAAAGAGAGGTGAGTGCCCCCATGCTGGTCTCTGTCCACCACAGAAAATCAGCACTTCTGTCATCCTGATACTCTGGATGATACAGAAGAAAGCAGAGACAGATAGCTGCAGATTTCTGAGCAAGTTAAATCTATTTTAGCTTTCCTACCCAATAATTCACATTTTCAAAAGGTTTCAAGCCAATTGATGGCTCTACATTAGAGTCACTGCCAGAGACTGAAATGGTTAATGGCTTAATCATTGTTAAGAACACCAAAAGTCTTTTGTCCACTGTAGCAAACTGCAAAGAAACAGCTGCTCATCTACTGAAGCCCACCCCTTCCTGAATATGTTTCCTAATTTGGATGGCAAAAGAACCTTGAGATAAGATAAAGTGGTGCTATTGTCCAAGTATCCCAGGTCAAAGGAGAGGAATGTATCCACAAGTGTAAGGGGTTGAACTGCTAATATTTGACCACCAGCAGTACCCACCCAGGTGCTGTAAGAGACTGGTGCTAATGGACCAGTATGGAAGTTTGTTGGACTCTCCCTCCACCACTTGATGGTTACAGTCTGCAACCATTGAGACTAGAAGAAGAGGAGCAACAGGGTGTCATTGAAATCTACAGAGTGGTGACACATTTTTCTACTTAGTGTTTCTTTCTCCTCCCTCCCATCCCTTCCTCTCTCTCTTTCTCTCCCCCTCCTTTACTGTTTAATGAAATCTGTACTATTGACTTGGGCCTATGGTGTCGTTTGTACCTCAGTTCAGACAGAGGTATCTCTCTAATAATTGGATCATAATGGTCACTGCTGTGAGTGACAAGACATTCCTGCAGGAGGACACCCAAAAGGCTGAGTAGCACCTGAGTCAGCCACTCACTCCAAAAAGTACATGGTCTGTTGCCTGTATGAAGAGGGGAAATGCTCATAGGAGAAAAATTTCTTCCAAATTTTGAGAAGGGGTGGCTTGGTAGAAGGACAGAGTGGATCACAGGAGTAACATATAATGTGAATGTCGCCTTGGGAATCTTCTATACACCTTCCAGCCAGGACAATGACACCAGTGAATTATTCTTTGAGGAACCAAGGAACACTTCCAAGTCAACTGCACTTGTCCTAATGGGGGACTTCAACTTGGCGAAAATTAGCTGGCAGCACCACACAGCTGGTATAGCCCAGGCCAGAAGATTCCTAAAATACCTGGATGGCAACTTTATGGAACAGGTCCTAAGGGAAATTAACTCAGAAAGATGTCCTCCTTTATCTGCTTATCAACAGAGTGGATCTCATTAATTAAGTGGAGATTGGTGGCTGTTTTAACCACAGTGACCACGAAGCGATCAAGTTTAGGTTGGATATTAGAAAAAGGTTTTTCACCTGAAGGCTGGTTGGGCACTGGAACAGGCTCCCCAGGGAAGTGGTCACAGCACCAGCCTGACAGAGTTCAAGAAGAGTTTGGACACTGCTTTCAGGCATATGGTGTGATTTAAGGTGTCTTGTGCAGGATCAGGAGTTGGACTCGATGATCCTTGTGGGTTGCTCCCAACTCAGCTCATTCTTTGCTTCTGTAATTCTACGTTCAACTAGCTGCACCTTCTGGTTCACTAGTTTCTTTTCAGTTTCAGTCTGTACCATATGAAAACATAGTTATTTCTACCTAATAAACCATGACCCAAACTAAAAATACCTTTGTAATTTGGTAAGTGAATTGAAACAGTGGATGACTGTCACTTCCTAATGTAAGTGATGAGAGTTAGAAGGGCACAAAACCTAATATGATAAAAAAGACACTATTTTTATTTTCAATTAGTTGTAATTCACATTTGGAGCAACTGAGTGCATTGCCTCCTGGGATATCTGGGATGAGAAAAATGCTGACAAACTGAAGAGATTTAATAATAACCAAAAATTGGTGAAAATAAAAGCATTAAACTGATTCTTACAGTTAATTACTAGTTATGAGGGCAAAAAAATACTTGCACTTCTAAGAAACCAGTAAACACATGAAAAAGAATTCATAATGTTG